>NC_091942.1:18705198-19005198 GCF_041260155.1 Ptychodera flava | reverse complement strand
ACTTTTTTTTCCCACAGGAACATAGCACATTGGGAACTATTGTCACTTTGTACACGATTACTTGTAATTTTCATATATTCATCCCGTTAAATAATTATCTGAATTTTTTTTAATTATTAAAATAGCAAGCAATTTGTTATTTTCCCACTAAAAACACTTGAACGACATATAGTTCTGATATGAATGAACTACATTTGCTTTCGGAAATATGTCATTATGCACGGACAGGCAAAAAATATACTCAAAAGGAGTTAATGGAAACAGACATATAATTTATTTATGTTTTTTTTCCCTTTATTTAAAAGTTATTGAAGTAAGTATCAATACAACATGTAAAAGGTCTTAAGTATGAAGTGTCAACTACTGACGAAAATCACATTTCAGTAGAGATACCAAAAGTTTTATGTAAATAAATAATTTTCTTGCTTTTTAATATTTTTTTGTAATTCATATACAGTTTTTTCCAACTTTTCTTTAGCTTTAGTCTCATTTATATAGCTTTCACACAGAATAAAAAGCTTGAGTGTGTTTGAAATAAAATGTGTACATTTAACTTATTTAGACACCATGCTTTAAAGATCACATGCATGGCAATTGATAATATATGATTGACAGCTGTATTATCTGATGCTACTAACATTAACATTAACAATGTACGTAGTGAATATGTCTGCAAGCTTAAAGCTTGAAATTATAAAGATGAGAGTAAAAGAGTTCACTATCAATTACTGCAAAGATCGAGCAAAATCTCAAACAAATGAAATGACGGGTCTAGAAGAAAAATTGAAAGTATTAGATGCGTTGATCGATGAAACTCTCAATGAAGAAGTGCTTAATGAGTATTCACATGTGAAAGCTCGGTTAGAATGTACCGGTATAAAGAAAAGCTCGTGGAGCACAGATCAGTGCGCGGGCAAAGTGGGTCAAAGAAGGTGAAAGAGCATCCAAGTTCTTTCTGAATTTGGAACGCAAGAGAAGATGTAGTAATGCTATAGTAAATTAATTTATAAAGACAAGGAAATTTCTGGTAATAGTGAGATTTTAGAAACTCAATTTGTTGATTATTATCGCGATTTGTTCACCTCTCGTAAGCCACTTCCTGATAACATTACACAGTATCTAGATCAAATTAAGGTTGACAATGTGTTATCAGATGAGGATAAACAGTTCTTGGATAGCCTAATCTTGATAAACGAGTGCAAAAAGCGCAGTCTTCAAATGAAAAAGAAAAAAACGCCTGAGTTAGATGGTCTACCGACTGAATTTTACCAACGTTTTGGGAGTCTATTGGGGATATCGTCTGCCAGTCAATCAGTGAATGTCTGAGAAAGGAACGCTTAGTCATAGCCAATGCATTGCTGTTCTTAGACTTTTGTACAAAAAGAATGAAAGAACAAATCTCGATAACTGGCGTCCAATCAGCCTGTTTAAAACAGTTTTAAAACCAAATATGAACTGGAAATGCTCACGTGTTTCATTATATATTGCATTTATGTGCAAGTTTGAACCTTTGCTACATGCTTTGCTACATTTAAAGTGTTATGATCAACATAATGAATTTCACCACAGATCAATTCTAAAGGTCATTAAGTATTCAAATATGTAATTAGCTGAAATAAAAATAATTAATTTCTTCGAGTACTGTCATTGTATCACAATATAGCATGTGTAATTGCCTTTGGTCAAGTCCTTCAAGCTCTATATGCCAAACCGTGAAAGCTTGTTAGCTATTTATGCAAATTATGAATTAGCTGACATGAAAATGCAAAATGACTTTCAATACTGTTATAACCTGGTATAATGATCAATGTACACAGCATGTTTCGCCAACTTTTATCAAGTAAATGCCAGTATATATCCCTAATTTGGAAGGTTCATTAAATATGCATATTGGGAATTGGCTGAAAAAAAATGTCAAATGACTTTCAATAATCTTGTATCATAGTATCTTTAATGTACATAGCAAGTTTTGTCAACTTTGGTCAAGTCAATACAGATAAATATCGCTAATTAAGAAAGTTCATCAAATATGTAAATTAGAAATTGGCTGAAGCAAAAATTCTTCACAAATTTCAATAGCATGTATTATAGTATCTGAAATATATGTAGCAAGATTTATCAACTTTGGTTGAGTCAATTCAGATATATATATCCCTAATTAGAAATGTTCATTACATATGCAAATAAGGAATTGGCTGAAATAAAACTAGTTAATGACTTTCGATAATGTTATATCATAGTATCTTCAATGTACACTATGCCATCGTGTGGGCCAATCAGGTGGCCCACTTTTAGGTCCTTGGCAAACAAAAAGGCTTCCAGCAACACAGATTTCGCATACTCAACTTTAACGCTTTGAGACAAAAAATTTCATCGGTGGCCAAATTTTCCCGCATGCAGAAAATGATCTTTGAACTCTTTGCTTGCAAATGGACCGTGGTTTTGATTTCTACTGTTGTTTTCAGGAGTTAGAGGTGATCTATAAGGGCGCAGTACAGAGAAAGATATAGATTTACATTCCCACGGCTTCCAATCCTGGAAAAACCTCTCCGATAAGCAGTGAAAGCAACTAAAAATGACAACAGAGTTGAAATACGGGTTTCTTGCAATCTTTCTAGTGGTCTCATGCCTTATGCGGGATATCGGACCGCAGGCGGGCGAAGATTGCATTATAAGCGCGCCAACCCAAACTCACTGCATGGACATCACATTTACGAAATCGAAGTCCAAAGTCAACTACGTCATTGTTAGAATAAGAGAGGTTTTCCATCACACGGGAGCATACCACCACAAATTTTGCACAGATAGCGTTGCACTGGCATTGAAAAAAGGTGCATGGGAGCATGGGAAAGCGGGGCAGTTTCCCTCGCTATGGGTAGGAAATGCATTGAGCAAGACACACTTCGGGTTCGCAAAAAAACGAGGATCCCATTTACGGGGCGCTCAAATATAACTATTTGCTGTGATACATAGCAGAGGCGTATATGTTTGTGATGCTGAGAATAACATCAGTAAATAAATGACGGGTTTTAAAAGTTGACGTTTTTTGCGATGAAACAGACTTCTGAAGGTAGCTCGCTTGGGGAACACGTCATCCTGACTACATATCCCGACCGCTGTCCGCTTTGACCCCAGTAATTCACACTGGTTTTGGTCGACCCCAGGTACCCAAGTCACTTCGACCCCGTCACACTTTTAACGTTATGTGACATTTTACTGAATATTTAACGCAACTTTGCTAGAGAGAATCGATGGTGTTTCTTTGATAGAACTGTTTGCTTCGAAACGATAATTTGGCCGCTGAATGTTTGCACCATGGCCTAGTGCCTACATGTCCACGGAGACGATTCAACATGTTCCACAACAAAGCCAAGACAAAAATTGAAAATATCAATAAAATGGCTTCACAAAGGCTGAAATACACGATACTCGATGAAGTATGAAGTTTATGAAATGAAATCAAAATTGACAACACAAGTGTTTGTCTCGGGTAGTACCACTTGAAGTTGAACTATTCTACAGACTGTTTTTTCCATACAGTGCAGTATTTGTCAGTGACAAATTAATCTTTGCAATACATTTTTTGCGATGAGCTGGAAATTTGATTAATATCGAGTTAATGTACATAAATATTCCGTTATTTACTGGGACACGTTTATTTTCTCAATCCGCTATCTGCGGACTACGTGCTGAAGTACATTGACTGTTCATGTCAACGATCGTTTCTCCCTCTGCAGAGTTTCTGTATCCCGTTCAACAACGCTGTACCTCGATCACACGATAGTGACGCTATGTAGCTGTGCAGTATTGAAACTTATCATAAAATGGCCACCTCGTCTAACAGTAACACGTATTGTCGGGATTATCGTACGGAAAAAAAGACTGCAAAAGTAAGACTTATGAATCTTCATCGGAATTGAACACATCATGATTGTACATGAGTATCAACCGTGAATGCACGTTGAGCTCGGCAGTTACACAAGCATGGTACGCTACATGCACTGCCGCGATGCCGATCGTATGCATTCCAAGGCCTATCCCGGAATTTGTTTCACAAACAACCTCACCTTTTTAATGTGACACAGTCAGAATTTAAAAATGGTTACAAAGGAGAGCAAACATACTTTTATGGACAATGGCGAGCACGTTTCTTGGCGAAGCAAAATCAAAACACGGCAGAAGTACATGAAGTAGGTCATGGCCTTGGACTCTGTGCACGAACCTGATTGGACACTTCAATACCTTTGACCCAAAGTTATTATTCATCAGCACTTCCATATTTAGGGATCGGGGCGAGTGATAATGCCATGCCATGAGGCTAGGTAGAGAACGTATGTACTCATTTCTGGCGATCGAGCAGCGAGAGAAACAATCAATCACCAAGGGTAAAGCTAATTTGCTAAACGATATTTTATCTTGAATAGTGAGTTGAATGAGTAATAAAATATCATATTTTTAATGTTCAATACGAGGTTGAAACACGGAGGGACCGTGGTTGAAACCAGAGCTATCCAGCTGTAGCCAACCTGGACCAGCTCATTTCACAGCGCCCTCAAACAGTCGATTGTTTTCACTTGTCATACGCGGCGTAACAGAAAAATTAAAACTTTCATAACTTCATTAATATCCAAGCCACGCCCACCAAAACCTTTTCAGTTCTAGCCATTTGAATTCTGAAGATGTCTACCAAATTTGACTGAAATACGTTCAGCCGTTTTTGAGATAATGGGGATACAGACACACAGACACACACACACACACAGACAGACATGGCTAAACCATATGCTCACGTGTGTGAACACGTGAGCAAATTATTATAAAATTCTTACTTTTACCCTGCTAACGGAATGAAGAGAGTACTTCATAAATCATTCATTCTGATCAAACTGCGTATATTCCTGGAAGGTACATCGGACGAAATATACGCTTGGTGTACGACATCATTCATTATACTGATATTGAGGATTTACCGTGTGCCATTTTATTTCTCGACTCTAGAAAAGCCTTCGATACAGTAGAACATGCCTTTTGTTCAAAGCACTTGAGAAATTTAATTTTGGTGATAACTTTATCAGTCATGTTAATACGATTTATAATGGTAATCTATCTGCAGTGATTAACCTTTTCAGCCTTCCAGAGGAAAAATATTAGGCAAGGGTGTCCTTTGTCAGCGATATTATTCCTACTGGTGGTCGAGATTCTTGCAACTGCAATCCGTAGTAACGATAATATCAATGGTATTGCCATCCAAGATAAATCAATTAATAGATCAACACAGATTAAAATTTCCCAAGAAGCTGATGACATAACCCTATTCTTAGCAAATGAAAATAGTGTGTATGAAGCACTTCGTACAGTGAAGAGATGTGGTGAAGTTGCCGGTACACAGTTAAATTCACAAAAAGACAGCTTGTCTATGGATAGGTAAATGGAAGACCAGGAGTGATATAATTGCTGGAATAAGCTGGTCTGATAAACCCATCAAGTCTTTAGGAATGTATTTCCACACCAGTATCCAACTTTGTAAAGAGTTGATCTGGCAGGAAACACTCCAAAAAGCGTCTAACACGCTTAAAGTATGGAGTAATCGAAAACTTACTTTGTATGGGAAAGTTGCAATTTTAAAAACTTTTGCAGTGTCGAAATGTATTTATCCACTTTCTATGTTAGATTTTTCACCTCATCAACTGAGACAAATAGATGTGTTGTTCTTTAATTTTTTATGGGACTCGAAAACGCACAGAATTGCACGAAACACAATTATTGGAGATTATAAGAAAGGTGGAATCAGAATGGTTGATATTTTAGAGCAAAATAAGGCACTTAAAGCGTCATGGTCAATGCGCTTGTGTAAGTATATACATACAGATGGAGGAGAGAAACCCAGTTGGACGCTTATTCCAAATTTGTATTTAGAAAAAAACTATATTGACTACATTTGTTTTTATAGCAATTTTACAAAACCTAAAGATTGTCCTGAAACCACTGCTCTTCCTTCTTTTTACAGAGAAATGATTTTATTTATGCACGAATGCCTTGAAAGACAGGTGAAAGCACCAAATACGGCAGAGTCCTTACTTAAGGAAGTCATATGGTCCAATCAATTTATTCGTTTTAAAAACAAAACTTTGTTTTTCCCTGAGTGGATCAAATCAGGTATTATTTTCGTGAAAAACACAGTCACAGGTAATAAAACAGATTTTGATAAGATAACAAATATACTTATTAATAAGAGTAATTATGTTAGTGAATTTTTTATTTTATCAAACGCTTTAAGACCTTGGCTAAGCCTTTATCTGAATCGAGCACTGAAATGGACATGACCACAATTGATGTTAATATTAAGGTTAAACAATTGTATTTGAACTTATTGAAAAGAAAAGTAAGAAATCTTCTGTAGAAGGTATGTTGATTAGAAAATGCATTTTAAAATAGTTGAACTGGGATTTTGTTTTGGGGTAATAGATGTATGAAATGTGCCATGGATAAAAATCTTTGTAATTTTATGTTTAAGTTTATTCATTGTATCTTACCAAATGGGTACAAATTATTCAAATGAGAAATTAAGAGCATCTCCTCTATGTGACAAGTGTAACGTTGTGGAAGATCGTACAGCATATATTTTTCATTGCATTGAGATACAACATTTTTGGGACAAAATAAGATCCATGATTAGAAAATACTTGCTATAGATCCCATTCTTAACATGGTATCAGTTAAAGTAGCATCAGACATATTATTTTTACCATTTCAAACTGTTATTAAAAGTGGAGAAAATGCATACAGATTCTGGAATGAAACAAAATATTGACAAACATGGTTACTAATCAGAGAACAATTTCATTTAAACAAATTGTTCATGACATTACCAATCTTACCTAGTGGTTGTTCTTCTTCCACTGGCATGTCTGATTGCAACATTTTGTACTGACAAAAACAAAAAATAAATAGGTCATAACATAAAACAATGTGACCACATTAAAGGGATACAGTCATTGGTGTGATGTGTCTGTGCGTGTGATGTGTGTGGACACAGGGATAGACACTGTTGTAGGCTTGATGTTTAAACTAGAACTGATTACTTTCATTATGTCTAAGAGAATAAAGACTGTAACATTATATTACATCATGGATACTTAAAGCGCAGTGGTCGTCGTGCTGCACATGCTCCTGAGGGAGTCCCCTGTTGAAAACATAGCCAAGAATGCCAGACGAGGTTAAGGGTTGATTATTATGTTTGTGATATTGCCGCTTGTTAAATAATAAATGAAAAATTTTATATAGCGCCATATATCCAAAAACTGCCCATATAGGCGCTTTACAAAACAAGAAAATTTTTACATGTATGATTTGTAAGCCTTAGTGTACAAATAAGTTTTCAGTTCTTTTTTAAAACTCTCAATTGACGTAGACTCTTTAAGTTGGCCTTGGTGCCATACAGCCTGCAAAATGCGCGATCTCCAAAAGTTTTAGAAGTGCATCTAGAAACAACAACAGATATTTATTTCCAGATCGAAGATGTCGATTGGGTTGGTAGATGCTTAACAGGTCACTAATGTATGACGGAGAATTACCGTGTAAGGCACAGAAAGTAAGCAGCAAAATTTTGTATTCAATCCGCTGACAGACTGGTAACAGTGCAGCTTGGCTAAAGTTCTAGTAATGTGGTCAAATTTCCTGGTTTTTGTAATAAGACGGGCTGCAGTGTTTGAACAAGCTGCAGTTTACTCAAATTAGTCTGGTTGATGCCGTAAAGGAGACTGTTTCCATAATCGATCCGAGATGTCACCAGTGTGTGGACAAGATATTTAGCAGTGTCCTCTGTAAGGTACTTTCTGATATGACTAATACTTCTGATGTGAAAATAGGCTGTTTTACAGGTTTCTGTAATGTGGCGATCCATATTCATGAGACGATCAAATTGAACTCCAAGATTTCTGGGAGTTGCAGTTGGCATAAAAGTACAACCATTAATTTGAATACTCGGAAATTTGAAAAGGGAAAGTTTAGGTCGTGATCCAAAAAACAGCAGTTCAGTCTTATTAGAGTTTAGCTTCAGGAAATTATGTGAGTGTCTCTTACTTTGAAACTTAAATACAACTGAGTATCATCAGCAAATAGATGGAACTGTATATTGTGTCGCCGGATGATATTTCCAAGTGGAGACATGTATATGATGAACAGAATTGGTCCCAACACTGAGCCTTGAGGTACACCAAATTTCAACTTCTGCGGTTTCGAAAAAGAGTTCCCTATACAAACTTTCTGATAACGATCGCTAAGATAGGATTCAAACCAGGCCAGAGCAGAACCATTGATACCCATTTGAGACATACGAGAAAGCAGAAGGGCATGGTCAATGGTGTCAAAGGCTGATGATAAATCAAGGAGGACAAGCATGACAATTTTTTGTTGATCCATGCCATTAGTATGTCATTTTGAACTCGTACCAGGGCAGTTCAGTACTATGTCCTTCTTTGTATGCAGACTGCACTGATTTGTCAAGCTCGCTGATATGTAGATGATGAATTAACTTTTAGAAACAATCTTCTCGATAACTTTTGAAAGAAATGGCAGGTTTGATACCGGTCTGTAGTTTTTTAGTATATCATGATCAAGATTCGACTTCTTCGAGAGGGGAAATATAACAGCTGTTTTGAAATAATCTGGAAAGCAGCCTGTGGACAGCAATAAGTTCACTATATGTTGGTTTATAACAGGAGAGATGATATGAAGACTCTAATTTTCTTTAGGAGATCTGTGGGAACAGGGTCAAGACTGCAGGCTTTGTTTGAAGACCATAAGATAGTGTCATTAACTTCCTTGATAGTTACTGAGGAAAAGGTATGAGATTCTGACTGGTTTTGTGTGAGGCCAGTATCAGCTAGGCGATGTTGCCGTGAGTGTGTGGGGGTTCGAATCCCGTTTGGGTTATAGTAAAATTAGAATTCTTTTTGATGATCCTGTTTTCTTCAGGTGGACGATTGGATAGTTGGTGAGGTTGAAGTTGGGATCGTATTTTATGAATCTTCTCAGTATAAAAGTCACAAAAACGATCAGCGAGTTGCTGAGATGAGGTGTGTGATGGCAACGGTGACTCCTTTTTCCTGTGTAATAATGAATTTATGATCACAAACAATGACTTCTTATCGATTTTCTTCTCTTTATCAGTTCAGCAAAATAGTCCTTCTTGGCAGTATTGATTAACTGATTGACCTGACTGCACAAACTTCTGTATATGTCGTTATGGACGTCAGTTTAGTGTTCCACCAGCGCCGCTCAGCTTTTCGTTTTTCTCGCTTCAAAGAATATATTTCCTGAGTAAACCATCCGGCATTATGTCGTATTGTCACTGTTTTTTTTGACTGGTGCATGTAGGTCTAAGTCGTTTTTCAAGCAATGGAACTGATGTGCTCAAATGTCGTATGGGACCCATACGACCAATGTAAATATGGTATCCAAGATACGATAGTGATTGATGAAACTTAAAACATGTCTGTCATAATCTATATTATGTAATTTAAATGTTGCAGCTATGGAGGTATTCGGAGACTAAAAAACTGACAAGTGAGGGACCAAGTGCGGGACACGCAAACTGCAATATATGGCGCGCACTCTAAGGGACATCCTGTGCTGTGTATGGGACTCTGAAGGGAACGTCCCGCAAAGCGTTAAAAACAGTACTCTGCGGGACTGAGCGCCCCAACGATGTGAATGGGCCAATCATCAAGTACAAAGACAGTGGCGGTACTCGCGCTTATGCGTTACTTTACAAATATTCAGCTACATTTTACGAATACTCTTTATTTCGTTTTTAGCAAAATAATTAGAAGAAAAAATTAAAGCTGCAAGCAGCGTTTGTGGGCCCAAGCGGTTGCCATGGTTACAAGTTCTTTGCACTGATAATATTATGTGCAAAATCTTGAGCTTGAAAAGTCTTTTGGTTCTTGTAAAGAAGGATTTTGGACATTTTAGCTCATAGTTACTATTATTATGGGATTTGCTGGTAATCATATATTTTATGCAAAATCCAATATGGCGGCAAACTGCTCGACCAATCGTAATGCCTTTCACAATCTTTAAAGTGCTCACAGTTAGGAAGATATGAGTAAAATTTCAGTTTAATCAGTGTTTCAGTTCTGCAAAGATTTTTAATGATTAAATTGTCATTTTCACAAAATTCAATATGCAGCCAAATCACGCAACGGATCCAAATGTCTTTTGCAAACTTGACAGACACCACTTTAAAGCAATTTGATTAGTTTCTTTTCCTTTTCTACCTCTGTGATAATTTGTAAGACAATCAATCTGCAAGGCAGTTTATGTATTGAGAAATTTGTTCATCTTTTACATGCACATAGCAAACTGTTCTTGATTTTTCATTTACAATATTTGACATAGACTGAAATATACCATGCAACCAATGTTTACATTTAGCCCATACACCAGATACATGGAGAGATTTCAACATACAATCATTAACTCAGAAACCTACAGGGAAAAGTAAACATTGTTTTCTTCTGGAACAACTGGTGCATCCATATCTGGAACAACTTACAAACTTAACCAATTACACAAGGATGATGACTCAAGAGATAAAATTACCGTACACGTCCGAGTATAAGTCCCTGGTTCAGCAACACTAAACGGCGGTTAAAACTAGGGGAGGGGCTTATACTCGAGCAACCCCATCCGCCATGGTCGCTTAATTTATGCTAATTTTATGCACGATTTTTTCAACACCACTCGATCTAATTTCTATCGCTTTCAAAATCGACTTACACATCCAAAGAAATTGATTACAAATTCTCTGAATATAGAAGTGACAATTTGGTGAAATTTCAGCATCGAAAAAATCCCCAAACTTGAAACAAAGACGTCATGTATGCTGCTGATCAACAGTAATGTGAACTGGCATGCATTGCCTACACGGAAAGACAACTCAATATTCCAGTATTAAACTGTATACATCTTGTGAAAACAACAACATAGCAGTGAAAATTGTAAAGTCACCAGGAAAAAGTCTTCACAAATGAAAGGATAATTGCTTCAAACAAATGAAACTCATGTTTAGAGGATGAAAACAATGTGGTCTTGAATGCAAATAAACAATGGCACAGTAAGTGAGGCTACCCACAATTCCCCTTGATTTGTTCACTTAGATATTTTTGTTAAAGGCTTTTCATTTAAATCAGTTTCTTAACAATTTTCAACTTACATTTTAAGTTCAGGATTATTTGTTAAAATTATGTTCCAAAATTATTGATTATGTTTAAAATTCAAGAGTAAATTGAATGAGAAGTCGATGTTTGGAGGTGCTAAAAATGTCACACTTTTCATGGTAAAGTTATCAGAAACTAAGATGGTCTCATCATACCACCTGTCAGACATGCAAATTTCCTTTGTTACAAACATTAAAAAAAATCAATACCCTTTCTTTTGCCAACACAGATGCAACTTATTCACTTAGTTTCCTTGAAAATATTGTGTATGGCTGTCAAAAATTTATGTCGACAAAATTACAAAATTGCTATCTCCTCGTGGAAAAGGGGTTAATCTTCTCATTATTCACAGTGAGAAATCAGAAAATCATGATTATCAGAACTATGTTGCCAGAATTTTGAAATATGGACGAGTTAAATTGTTCTCTGTACAGAAGGAAATTTGCTTCACTTCAGTGAGCGATCTCCGTGTGTACTGATCATGGAGAATTGTGGTAGCCTCACTTACTGTGAATGGCGGACGTACGTGAGTGAGACTATTCCATTTAGGCAACGGGGGGTGAGCAGGGTCAAAGATTCAAGAAAGTACTGGAAAAATGTGTCATTTCTCTTACAAAAATGGGGTCTTGGCAGGAGAGCGAAGGAGAGCTGCAGGAGAGCGACAGGAATGTTCTGGGACTAAAGCTGCAGAGTTCCAGGGCAGATTTCTGGCCCGCAGAATCTGCCCCGCTAGCTGGGCAGATCACTTTCTTACAAATCTGTCCGGCAGAGCGGCAGCAAATTACTTGACTTGTGCAGCATCTCTGCAGGAACATTAGTGGCCTAATAATTGTGGCTGATCAGATATATCTAACAACAAATCTGGCCCGTAGAGCGACAGAAAATGATAGGAGTGGAGCAGCATCTCTGCACTTTGCATTTTGGCTATCAGACTTTCATGTATGCATATAGTTGCACACTAGAGGCGATCAGTAATATTTGCTGTGGTATTGTCTATCACAAATATAAAAACATAAAATAAAAAGAAATGAAGTTTGCAGATGGTATACGTATGCCACAGCGATTACATATGAACGTGAGCGTTGGTTTGCAGTGGTAATAGTTCATTCACAGTGTGATCATGTGTGATGGAGGCGATTGAGCTATTAACTGCTAAAATGGGTATTCTGATGATTAACAATGCTGTTTCATGAGTACACTATAGCCTATAGGCAGCCACAAAAGCTTCCTATGAAAATGTTTTCCTAGCTCATCAGGTAACTTTTTGAGCCAAGGATAAATTAATCCGTAAGAAAATTCAAAATTAAATTCATGGCAGCAACGAAAATCTCTCGAAAATCGGCCGTAGTCCACAAAGGAAATAATAATTGATAACAATAACATTTCATTGCTTGCTTGTAAATATAGGATTTACATCACGTTTGTGACAATATTTGACCTTACAAATTATCTCATCGACAATTATTTCCAAAAACATCAATTGACTTTGATCAGTGCAGTTACTAAATCGCCGACTTTTGAATTTTTAAGACACGGGAATAAATCTTGTAAATCCATTTTCCTTATTGCCTTCTCTGCCGATGTACGGATGTACGCCTGTACACGGAACTTACGTGTAACCTCAACGCTCCAAAAAAACATACGCAAACACAAATTAACATTGTTAAATGGATGCGTTGGTTTTCGTATCTCACTCTGTCGTAAAGAAAACGATTTTCATTGAAACTTGGGTCCCGTAAAACGAAAGAGGCACACTATAGTTCAAGTAGTACATTTGTACGGTACACAGTTATCACAGCGGCATACGGAGCTATGCTACGTAGGGTTTCGCCACTATATTCTGACATCGTGTCGAGCTCTCAATGCACAGTTGCTAGGATAGTCGATCAAACGCTCTAGATTTTAAATAAATTTTCCGTCAGTTTACTTTTTTAAACGCTTTTGAAGTCCGCTGTACTTCATGTACACTGCAGCGATCGCGATGCGAGGACTTTGTACCGAAGTAATAGTATCACGCATGATGACATCATAGATCATGTGAAGACTTCGTTATGATTGGTCAGATCATTGGCAAAAAATCACAGGTCAAATCTCAGCGGCAAATTTTGGACAGTTACGACCTTTGAATTACTGAGTGAATCGTCGCTGATTTTTCCCCTATAATTTTGACAAAATTTCGCCTAAATTTGCTGTTTAACATCATCGAAACGACTTCATACACGCTAACTATGTACGTACAACCTATAAGCAATGTTTACAACGTGTAAAAAGTCATCGTCGTCATGATCAGATCAGCTTGTGGAGATCGGCTTGTCGCTTTGAACAATGGTCATATCACCATAACATCTCCGTGGATCTAATCTAGGCGATTGTTTAAACTTCGGTAAGTAAATTTTCGATTTGCCTTCTCTGCGACTTGAAGACGTAGTTTTTGACGGTTTTTGTTCAGCGCAATTCTCGAGTAATACTGTTCAATTGTGTGAATAAAGAGCTAATAAATTGGTATAAATCGTGAGGTTGAACGTATAGTGTACAACGATAGAGGGACCGTGTAACTGGTACAGTATACACAAAAATGGAGTACGTGCTGATACTATTTATTATCTACCGTATTCCTCTGATTCTAAAACCCCTTTTCAGAACCAATGGTGACGGAAAACATGTGGGGGGGGTTGTATAAACGGATGTCACCGCGATATCGAACGTCGTAGTTAATTTATGCTAATTGGTGCACTGTTATGCAAATTTTATGTCAATGTTTTTTGATTCACGTGAGAGCTGCAGACAACTCGGTTAGGCCTACTCATACTTTGTGATATGCTGTGTTGTCCTGACAGTCGAATCTGTACGGTATAAATTAATGGAGATCGATAAGTTTTGAAATTTAGCGTATTTGCCAAACCCTCTTTGCTAAAAAATGCGATAGCAATAAATCTTCATATTTTGTGTATAGATAATCACCATGATACTTCATTGCAACAAGTACGCTCCAGCAGTAGCTAGCTCCCCATAGCAATGCATAGCATGGCCGCAAAGGTCAGACAAGAGTAAAGGGAAAATCCCTCAAGTTCCGCAGGCTGCAATAGGTCAAAGGTGGTCAGTGCATGAGGTCAGGGTAAAATTCTGTTCAGCACACACATACAGTGTGGTAGCCTAGAATTCTATTCGTCCGCTTGCCTCCGTACCTCCCAACCCACTACATTCAAGGTACGGAGGCAAGCGGACGAATAGAATTCTAGGCTAACAGTGTGGTGCATGCACGGAGTCCGTCCAATGTTTTCTATTTACGATTTTCAATTAGCGTTCTTCTTAAAATAAACGATCAATTACACGTTGTGAGTTTTATATTTTGCTCGATCCTACAGTAGTTTCAAAAAGTCTAACCGTATCTCGAAATGAAATGTGATCTTACGAAAAGGGCACGTGGTAGGCTCGAACTGATAAAGTAATGATCATCAGATCGGCCGGCTGGCCGAGACGAAAGATTGCTACGTCAATATGCTTACAATTTGATGAATTGAATTTTTGGCAATGAAACTTTTAAAGTTTTTTATTTGTATCGATGAACGAAATGTATCTTGATGTGGAATTCAGTCATCTATGATCATCTGTTCGGAATGGTACGAACATGCACATTTTTGTTCTAACTGTAAGTGTATAGGGCCGTTTATGAAGTTGGGTATTTTCCCTCGCAAGACTTCTAAAGCATGCATAATCTTACAGCAAACGTCAAAATGAACCGCAGACCACGTTTGATAAGCCCTATCAATTTCCCTCGCAATCTTCCATTAACGCAAAGGAATGACACGGAGACAAGTGTTTGGCCGAAATCCAGGGTTATGCATGCACTGCCATGGCAGGGGCGACGAGGCGTCATAGCGGCCTGGATGTCGGTACCAGGCTCTGGGTACCGTGCATCGGGCAACGTGTTACGGCCGCCCACAGCAGGACCCAGACAGTACCCCCCAAATTATGGCCAAACCGCGGGCATGTATGACTGCGGTGCGGCAGTAACCACAGCCCCCCCCCCCCCCCCCCCTGGTGACCATGCGCCACTGGGAATTGTCTCATAGTATATGTTCATTGTTCTTAGTGTTTCATGTCTCTATAGTTCGTGTAGGGCCATTCCATCGTTGGAATTGTCCAGCGAGAGAACAGAGTCCTGTGTCAAATGTTAGCCAGCCACGAGTACCTTAGTACGAGTGTTACATAGAGGGTCTCCCGTGGTGTCTTGATGTAGATCGGTACGCGTCGCTCCTCCATCTGCTCAGTGTCTTTGTGAGCCAGTCAGGTAGGCTGGCTTCGGCAGTGGTTGTGGCGGCGTCACTGCAGAAGCTATGCCCCCCAAATTAAACCGGCGACTAATACGGGTCGTGCAGCCAGCTGAGAGTTTAGTGAGGTTGATTGGCTGTTGTCGGCTGTAGCATTGCGATTGTCACTGTGTGGCTGGTCGCTCTCCTTGGAGGGCTGAGGGGTCTCTTGATAGCTGCTTGGTGGTGGTGCAGAGCAGTATGGTCGGTCGCGTTACCCACAGAGCACTTGTGTAGCCTGCCATAGTGGCAGGGGGTCTGTGATCGGATGCGCTATTTTGCGGGTTGCGGGCTGCGGGCTGCGGGTTGCGGGCATGAAAAAATGTGTGATTTTGGTATCATTTTCGCTAGTAGATAAAATAAATGCTAAAATAGTATCTAGATGTATTTTTTATGGAATAAAAGCCGTGAACTTCTTGAATAATGCCGTTATTTTAGCTTACATCTGGTAAAGCGCCACCAACGTCAGAATAGTCCATTTCCCATCCAACATTCGCCGTTGCACAGCGCACTGCCGATCGAAGCTTTCGAAATGATATGACTGAACACGGATGAGTAATAATATGAACACAAGACAGATTTCACAACAACTCGCTATATTAACTTTTTATGTTATGATTAGGACGGATAGTTTAAAAGTAAGTTTCGGATCGTTGACAGCACAGATGAACTGGGAGATGAACTTCGGTTCGTTGAAACTCGACACGCCTAATAATTTGTTACTTTTTCATAGAATGCCATGCCCTTCTCACACTTCAGATTAGTTCAACCGCCGATAAAAGCACAATTTTCAGAATCGTTTTCAATGCCGTTTAAAATTATTTTATTGTGGTGAACACGATAATAGTCCTAGGAAACTTTTCATAGTCACGCTGGATCAAATGCATATGGAGCGACTATCATGCTGCAGGTGCAAGTCATAGAATATATTCGTGATATTAGGAGATACACAATTATTGAGAGCTGCAGAACACAAACTCATCCAAAAATATTCCTATTAGATCGATTCCTGAAAATAAGTCAACGCACCGACGTGTTTTTCCCGCTGAAATTCTCGCGTAAAATGTTAGCGGAATGTCGTTCTCTGTGGTCGTGACCTCGGTTGAACCGAAACGGCAAAGTAAGCTAAGTCCATTGTCGTACGTCTTTTTCTTTTTAAAGATTTCATGAAAAATACACGGCATTTAAATACACAACACTTCTACGCTTTTTGAAGTCAAATCTTTCCTTACACATTGCATTTAAGTAGGCATTGTTTAATTTTCTGTATGTGTTGCCCTAGAACCGAATTGTGAATAGATGCATTACAAAGAATTTACTTCCTATGGCCCTGATACTAGAAATGTAACAATTTTCATTCCGCGATAAGTGGCGACATTTCCGAGGCGCGAATTTTTTTTGTCAGTCTGGTATTATTTCTCACTCACATCCATGGCAAGAAAGAAAAGTGATTTCAGATCCCAAATTATTTGTGATGGCCAGGCAGCTCGGAACAAATAAATTGGTCCTCGGAATCGCCGCTTTTAGTTTAGCAGATTTTGATTTTTTTCAGAAACATGACGTATTTTCACCCACTTGGTATGGTCTGTTATAGCATCTTTAGTCCAAAAAATCAATTTTACAGCATATTGTTTTCAACAGCCTTCAAATGTACAGTATTATGTTAAAATACACAATATGGAATATGTTGTGTTCATTAATTTTAACCATCTTGACCTGATGTTGAAAATATGGACAAGAAAGAAAAGTGAATTTCAGATCCAAATATTTGTAATGCCAGGCAGCTCGGAATAAATAAAGTGGTCCTCGGAATCGCCGCTTTTAATTTAGCAGATTTTGATTTTTTTTTCAGAAACTTGACGTATTTTCACCACTTGGTTTGGTCTGTTATAGCATATTTAGTCCAAAAATCAAGTTTACAGCATTTATGTTTTCAACAGCCTTCAAATGTACAGTATTATGTTAAAATACATCGTATGGAATATGTTGTGTTTCATTAATTTTAACCATCTTGACCTGATGTTGAAATATGGACTTGGCAGGAAAAGGGATACTGTACGATAGACCTGATCATGATATTGATAATAGACACCTTCTAAAGGTTTTATTTCTTATATACTAAATTGCATATTACATATATTAGAAATCTAGCCATAATTCTAAAAACCCGCAGGCCCGCAAACCCGCAACCCGCAGCCCGCAACCCGCAACCCGCAGTCCCGCACTTTAGCAGATACCGTTTGCAGAGCCTCGGTTTGAAAGATCGACATACCTGAGGTTGGTCATACTGTTTCTTGTTCGCTGGGTTCTCCCAGTAGAATGGGTTGGTGTCGCTGCTGCGTGGGTTTGGGCAGTCAGTCTTCAAATGACCATGTTGGCCACAGGCGAAGCAGGAAGGACGCAGGAGGTGTGGCTGGTTTATGAAGTGCTGGAAATTGAGGTCTGGGTTTGGTTTGCTCCAGTTGGCCCTGTCTGGGTAGCGGGCAGCGTTCAGGCGGAAGAATTTGTCGTACGCGAGCCAGGCCTCCGGCTTGTAGGCGGCAGCTTTGGAGGCGAGGAAACGAAGGTAGGTGGCCATGGGGATCGCTAGATGTGGGTAGTAGAATGTTCGATATGAGAAAAAGACGAGGAAGCACTGTAGCCAGGTGTCAAAGTTGTCGATAATTTTCCGCTTCACCTCGGTTGTGAATGTGGCGACGCCGAGGTTGTCCGGATCGAAAGCTACTTGTGTCTTGGTAGCCTGGGTTGAGTTGGGAGCTAGGGCATCAGGATGCAAGTCACCAAGTTCGATGAATTTACCGAGGTTAGCCAAGGCGTTGAGTGTTGGTTGGTCGACATATGGCAGTAGTAGGTCGGCTGGGGGTATTGCTGCAGGAGATTTGCCAGTTGGCCCGGCTCTAGGAGGTGGGCGCCATGGCGGTGCGTTGAGGCCAGCTCGCTGGACGGGTTGAACGTAGGGCGCAGCCATATTGCCCGGATTGTTGTTATGAGGTGCGCCACCATCGGTAGGGTAGTCCCGGATGTGCGTAGCGCCAGCAGCGGTGGTCGAGTCGGGTGGGGCAGCTGTAATGGCGGGGTGGTATTCCATTAGCGTGATTAGCGGGATGATTACCTGGGTGGACTTGAGTAACCACGGAGCAGGATGGAGCGGCGAGCGTCGTCGGTCCTGCGACGATGACTGAAGCGGGTGATAGTGCACCAACGGCTGTATCAGTGGCTGGACTTGCAGGTCGGGCGGTGGGGTAGTGTTGGTAGTTGGTTGCCGTAGTTCGCGTCGATTGAGTCAATGGTGCTTGCAATGCTGGTTTCTATTAGTTTGGCGACGTGGTCTGGTATGCCTGGGTCGGCTGCCGCTGTGGTTGTAGTCGGCACGACGCCGGCAGGGTTGGTTGGTGTGGTTTCCATCGGTACTGGCTGGAGTAGCTGTTCGTCGAGGTGCGCTGGGCGTCTCTTCGACCTCGTCGGTGTACGGGTGGCCGCTCGGGCGCGGCCCCTGCTCTTCTTCATTTTGGCATGGTGGATTTTTGTGGTGCGAACTTGAGCGTGGCAGAAGTTGAAATGGACGAGCTATAGCTTTGCTCACACTGATATGCGCATGGATAGTGACGTGGAGGGTGACGCAAATTGTTTAGATAACGGTGAAGGGGGCAGTTGGTAGATAAGGTTACGTCATAAGTGCATCCAGCCAGTGGTAGTAGGTGGCGCATGGTGACCCACATATGTCAAGGTCTAAACCCTTCTCCCAGTGTCCTCCTAGACGTTAACAATGATTATAGCAAAGCCATAATCACCCAATATCCCTTAGAAAATACTGAGGTACTTTGGTTAGTGTTGCCGATAAACAGGGCAATAAACATACAGACGCCTGTGTTATCGCCATTCGATCTCCCTTCTATTCTGGCTCCCTTCCAGAAGAAACCATTTTGAAGCCCAAAGTGGTTAACAAGAAATGAAATAAAGCATGCGATTTTAAGACCTGTAATTGTAACAATAATTTCAAACTCGATTTTTCACAGAACTTGTTTTGCATTGTTACGTGCGTCGATCCTGTTATCGTGAAGTATTTCCTGTAAGCAGTCATGTCACATGACATACTGTACCCAAACTTGAATAGTAAATTCCATGAGCTTGCAAAGTAAACAAATGTCAGTGTAAGAGCACATGGATAGGCAATGGCAATGTCTCAAGTACAAGTTGAGTTCCACGGTAAAATTAGAAACATTCACACGGAACGACTGAGATACAGCCAGTTAGTATATCTAGTGAAAGACAATGTCGCTGTACTGAGTGAGGCCCTGATTTGACTCTCGGCCGGCCGGTGAACTTTTACTCGTGGAAATGCCCTGTTCTCCGGTATTTCATTATGACATCGTTCACAGTGCTGAGCATGCGATGTATTTCTGCGGCGATACTGATTTGGGAAAACGTCTGTCAACCCATTTTTAGCTCCATAGCCATATGTATATATGGCAATGGAAGCTATTCTTATAGGCTAGGGAAATGTCTGTATGTATGTATGTCTGTATGTCTGTATGTCTGTATGTCTGTCCGTCAACATCAAAAACTCCAAAACCGCTGCACATTTCATCTTGATATTTGGTGTGTACATGGATGATGGGCTGTAGATGAGATTTTGTTCAAATGAAGTTGTCATTGCCAAAATATGCAAATTAAGTGAAAAAATGTAAAAACAGTCAAAATTGAAAATCTCAATAACCACTGAGCAGATTACATGAAAAATTAGCATGTAAGTACTTTGGGCTGACCTGAAATAATTGTGCTTTTTTTAATTTTTTGATATTGTTGAAAATATACAAATTAGTGCCAAAAAAGGCGTTTTTGGTAAAAAATCTCCTTCTTCATAACCGCTGGTCAGACAGCTTTGATATTTGGTATACAGGTCCCTAGGGATAACCCAATTTGGATTTGTTCAAATTGTGACGAAATATGCAAATCTGTATTTTTAAGGAATTTTTTTGTCATTTTTGGTCAAAACTTTATTTCATCAAAACCGCTCATCTGACAGCTTTGATATTTGGTATACAGGTTCCTACAGATAAACTAAATATGATATATTGAATATATGACGAATTCTGCAATTTTGTATTTTTGGTGCAATTTTTGCCATTTTTTGTCAAAAAATGTGTTTCTCAAAAACTACTTGTCTGATGCCTTTGATATTTGGTATACAGGTTCCTGGGGGTTCTCCAGTGTGATATAGTGAAATTTGATGAAATCTTCAATTTTTGTATTTTTGGGTCAATTTTTGCCGTTTTTGGTCAAAATATTTGTTTCTCAAAAGTTACTCATGTGATAGCTTTGATATTTGGTATACATTTTTATACATAATTATGATGAAATCATCAATTTTGTATTTTTGCAGCTAATTTGCCATTTTAGGTCAGGCCATCCTGAAATGAGCCATCAAAGATCTCAACCATCTTCATCAATACATATGTCACAAAAAGTTGCTCTCTACATAACACAGCAGAGCTCTGTCGACTATTGGGTCGCTTGTTTTTTTCAAAACCGCTGGTCAGACAGCTTTAATATTTGGTTAACAGGTCCCTAGGATGACCTTAGTGAGATGATTTCATACAGTCAGGAAATACTTAATTTTGTATCCATGTCTATAGTAGCTTCAGGGACATTGGCCCTATGTTTAAGATAATGTTGTGATTCAGTAAGCATTTGAAATGGTAAACTGTATTTGGTGTTGAAATGCGGTAAAAAATAATGAGAAAACATAGCTGAGGTGATTTCAGCAGGTTTGGTTTCCAACAAATATATTCAAAGTTTTTTTCAATGTTAAAGAGTGATGGAGGGGGGGGGGGGAGGGGTCCTGACAGATTTGAAAAAATCCAAACAAATGTCAATAAAAAAATCAGCCACAGAAGGTTTGTCAAAAAGAAAAGGTGAGATAGTGGGAAAAAAAGAATGTACAGTGTATCGGATAAAAAAGATGTTCCTCATCAATCTTCCAGACAACCCCCTTTTATCAAATGGTACACCCTGATGTATTTTTGTGTGCCATTAAACATGCAGTGTATTTTAGTTTAAGATGTCAATCAAGTTAGGTAAGGATTTGAAAGGAATAGTCAAGTTCACCACAGTTTAACTTTATCTCTTGTGTCATCATCCTTGTGTAATTGGTTAAGTTTGTAAGTTGCTCCAGATGTGGATGTACCAGCTGTTCTGGAAGAAAACAATGTTTACTTTTCCCTATAGGGTTTCTGAGTTAATGATTGCATGTTGAAATCTCTCCATGTATCTGGTGCATGGGCAAAATGTAAATATGGTTGCATGTTATGTATTTCAGTCTATGTCAAATGTTGTAAATGAAAAATCAAGAACAGTTTGCTGTGTGCTTGTAAAAGATAACATGTATGTCAATACATATTAAAACTGCCTTGCAGTTTGATTGTCTTAAAAATTATCACAGAAGTAGAAAACGAAAAGAAACTAATCAAATTGCTGTAACATATTCACCCTCAGTGTCTGTAGGCCTATACTTAACTATTTTATCATTACATTCAGCTTTTGTTATATCTTTATCACTCTCCATGGGCCAAGGCACACTTGGGGTCAATGTCATCATTCTGTGCCAGTCTGTGAATGTCAGTCTGTCTGTATTTAGGCCCATGTTTCATACAATTGGTGGTTGTTTTGATAACTTTATTTGGTATATAGGGATAACCTAGCAATACAATTTTTTTGACAAAATGTGACATGACTTCGGTGACCTTTGACCTTAAATATACATATTTGTCCATAACTCAGTAACCACAAGTGCTACACCCTTCATGTATGGTATGATGGGACACCTTATGATGCCACATATTGTACCTCATTAATTATGTGCATATCTAATTTGAGCAAGCCAATAGAGCCAGAGGTCTGATTTTTGATATATAGGGATAACTATAGGAGAGAATTTTTTTTGACAAAATGTAATGTGACCTCGGTGACCTTTGACCTCAAATATACATATTTGTCCATAACTCAGTAACCACAAGTGCTACACCCTTCATATCTGGTATGATTGGACACCTTATGATGCCACATATTGTAGCTCATTAATTATGCACATATCTCATTCAGAGCAAGCCAAGAGAGCTGGATGTCTGATTTTTGGTATAAAGGGATAACTATAGGAGAGAATTTTTTTGACTAAATGTCATGTGACCTTGATGACCTTTTACCTAAAATATATGTTTTATGTCAATAAATAAGTAACCACAAGTGCTATGTCCTTTGTATTTAGTAGGATTGGAGACCTTATGACAACACACGCTTTACCTCATTAATTTTGCAAACATCTAATTCTGGGCAAGTGAATAGAGCTAGAGGTCTGATTTTTTGGCATATAGGGATTAATTAGCAATATAATTTTTTTTTCAAAATGTCATGTAACCTCAATGACCTTTGACCTTGATTATACATATATATGCATATCTCAATAACCACAAGTTCTATACCCTCCAATTTTGATAGGATATTAGACCTTAAGATGTCACATCTTGTACCTCATTTATTATGCGCATATGTATTTCTTGGCTGTCCAATACTGCTAGAGGTCTGATCTTTTTTCCCGATTTAGAACCATAACTTAGACATGCCTCATTTGTTTCAAATTGGGAACAACGACATAGACCTATTTGCCCATAGATCTCAACATATACACTCCAGTGATACTTCTTAATGACCACATTTCCCTGCCCCATCAAGACTAATACTCCTTTACAAGTGGGGGACTGTCATTGTCAATGACTTGTTTAGTTAATGGTTGTATCACAGTATTCGATATTTCTAATTCTGTATTTTTCCATTTATGTTCTGAATAAATACATTAAACATATTTCACTGTCTCCAGTACATTACATTTAAGTATTTTCACTTCATGCACTTTATCCCTTTCACACATGTTCAAATATCTGACCAGAGAACAAACACTAAATAGTCCAGGATGGGAGCTACAGTGTCATTGTCGCTATTTTTCTATGATGCTCTTCTTGCCTAAAAATCCATTGTAAGGCAAATCGACGTCGACAGAGAAAAAATATGCTCACGATTTTATGAACTGGCATACCTTGATTACATCAGGGTCTCTCTATACTGGCCCTAATGCAATGCAGTGCACATACTGATCGACAACCATAGATAAAAGACAGCAAAACTCAGCCGAATTTCCGAGATTAACTGACACAGTGTTTATATCGCTGTTTTACATCAAACTGATTACACAATCTCTGGATACAGAAATGGCATTTTGGTGAAATTTCAGCTTCAAAAAATCCCAAACTTGACATGAGGATGTCATGTGCCGATCAACAGCATAGTGCACGTGTGAACTGGCATGCATTGACTCCATGGACTGTAGAGAGTAGAGAAACTGTCTATGATTGACTGCACGGAAAAGCAGTCTGCATCTTGTGAAAACAACAGCATAGCAGTGAAAATTGTAATAGTCACCAGTAAAAACTACTCACAGATGAAAGGATAATTGCTTCAAACTAAGAAACTCCATGTTCAGATGATGAAAACAAACATCGTGGTCGGTTAATGACAATAAACAATGGCCGACGCAACTGTGTAATGGACTATACTATTTCAGGTAACGGGGGATCGGGCAGTATGGCAAAGGATTCCTAATGATACTGTCTCGGGAACTCCAGTGTCCCATTGTTTTGTAATATATAACAAGTGTGCCATGAGCTTCGTCGAATTACACTGATATCAAACAGCCATAGCGCAAAATGGTTTGATCCATGCAGAAGCTTGCATAGGGAGATCGAATGGAGATAGCACAGCTGGCGCACTTGTATGTTTACTGACCAAAGTACCTCGGTGTTTTCAAGGGATATTGGAGATTGCGAGGGAAATTGATAGGGGCTTATCAAACTTGGTCTGCGGTTCATTTTGACGTTCGCTGTAAAATCTGTTACACTGTCGCTCCTACTCACTGCCGGAACTAGTTCAAAAAAAGGACACACACAAGCAAGAAATGCCGTTCAAACAATGAATACATTTACAACATGAGAAAAAAGATGTACAAAATTGATAAAACATAAAGAAAGAAATTCAAAGTATTTTCAGTTCATGCGCGGAAGAAACTTCGGATGTCACGTTTGTCGATACAATTGCCCTCTTCATCGAAGTCAAACCCATCTAAGTCTATCATCTTCCCCCTCGTCATCAAACACGAGTCCCAGGGCTTCATTTGATAAGTCATCATAGAGTACCGGAATCTCCTCAGAAATCATGTTGTCTTCAGTTCCGTCGAGCGCATTCGCGATACCCGTGTAAAGGAACAATTTTTTCACCACGTAAAATGAGCGAATCGTACCTGATCGATATATTCAAAAACCCGACTATCATAATGTTCATGTTTTGGTAGCCAAATTGCAAGGAAATATTCAATTCGTACTTGATCAAGATGTTCAAAAATCTGCTGATTTTGACGTTAGCAAAATGACAGTGACGAAAAGACAGCATTGTACTAGATCAAGACGCTCAAAAATCCAATTCTTTTAATGTTCATTTACGTAGCGAAATCCAAGTGGAATTGTATCGCCAGGAAAGATAGAACCCAGTGTTCTCCCCAGGCCGTTTAACAGGATCGGCCCCGATCCTTTATTTTTTTCGCCCGATCCTTTATTTTTTCGCCCGATCCTTTATTTTTCATGCCGACCCTGTTTCATGTCCGCTGATTCTCTTTAAATGTGGCTGAAGACCTATTGTTTCTCGGCGGCGATTTTGTCACTTTTATTTCAGCGAGCGTATCAAGTGTGAAACGGTTCTAATGTGGCGATAACACGACGTGCCAGATGATTAAAAGGTTTATTCCATCGCCAAAATGTGTGAAATGGTTAGACTGTTCTCCTTTCATGTCGATGCTTTAGGTGTTTTACACACAATGAGGCAGAGTCGCGCTTGTCCGCTTGTCTGTGAGGAGAATAAATAGGCCGGCCGTATTGCAAATGAACATCGGCTGAGACGGATGAATTTTCAAAAAGCATGAAATGTGTTACACTGCCGATCGTACAGATGACGGCCATTTTATACAACGGACATGGAGTATACTCAACGAAAGGCTCGGTGTTGCATCTTTGCCAGCGGGCACTCAGTCAAAGCATGGAGGTAGTTCGATGGTCAAAGCATCTATAGGCAACTGGTTGAACTGCCGTTGCCACCAATGTCTCGCACTGGTAAGAATCCGAAGGTCAGGAAAAGTGATTTCGATCAGAAGTGGCTGAAATCGTACGATTGATTGAGACAAAAATCAGATGCAAAAATGTATGGTACTGCCGCGTGTTCAGATCGTTGCGTGTCCGAGTTAGCCATTTCGAGATCTGTGTAGCAGTACGTCAACCAACATGACGTTGAAGCCATGTGTGTCACCTCGTGTCATGCATTCGTAACTTGCATGGATTTGTTCGATTGACTTTATGAAACAATTGCACTTGATCCAGTTTCAAAACCATGACCCGTTTTACAATATTCAAGGCACCATGAAATGAAAGAAAAAGGAACTACATGAGCTAAAATAATCATTCGTGTGATCATCTGAATACAGCAGCTATGTACGTACGGCTAGGCTAATAGGTATACAGTATAGGTTCAAAGGTCGCCTGTGTTCAAGTGTGCTCCACACAGTGCATGGCCGCGGCCGACGCTACGCAGTTGTCAAAGTTTCGTACGTTTGTCGAAGTAGAAGTCGATGCAATTTCAAATCTTGTTCTTGAAAATACCTGGTATCAATATTTTCGGGCTTCTCTTTATAATGAATTGAGTTTTAAAGTCAACATATTTCTCTGCAGGCATGCTCCTCTGACTCCGAATTGTAAGTGCAATATTCAGTCCCGTATGAACTTGTCCGTGTGATCGTTTTGCCATGGACGTTCAAAAAAGACGTCCATGGTTTAGAATAGCAATCTGGCTACACAGACAAACATGTACCGGTAGTAACAGAGGATCACATAAAAGGCTATTGACAAAGGTTGAGACGACCCAAACTAGCCAAAATTAGCCAAACCAGCATAAACCACCAAAAACGACCCATATCATCAAGTAAACGACCTAAAACAAACATTCTAGGTATTCAGGGATACAATAAAACTCCACCTTCTGGAGAAACCGTCGACAGAATTGCGGGCAGCCATGTTGTTGGTACTATCAATTACCAAGTTGTGGGCTCATTTCGATGACACAACTGAAAACGAAAATAACTTCAGCATCGTAACTGGGCTCACCGAAGGAGGGCGCTTTTTCAAACTTTGTGCAGCGCAGTGCTAGTGGGGCATAATTGACGAATTTTCGAAAACATGTGGTCTCCAGACTCTCATCACCGGCCACCCACTTAATCTGTTATTTGCTAGATCTTCAACTTTCCATGGTAACCTGCATGCACGCATATATATGTTTGTGTGCATGCATGCATGCATGCATGCACATATATGCAGGTATGTGTATGTACATGTATGGAACCAGGGCCACGGCACATGTTATCTTAATATTTGGTTTGTAGAATTTATTCAAATAAATTAATGTTGGTATCAAAAAAAATGTGAATGAGCTGTAAAAATGTAATAAACTAAAAACTTTGATCTCATTCCTTGGTAAGCCACTAAACACGACAACGGGGAAATTCCCTGTGCTACACTTTACGTTGTAAAAGCAGTAACAATCTTGCACAGCACCCTCTATTGAAGAAACAAACCGAACCCCTTAACTCGTTGATGGCATGTATAGGAATTTGCAATGATCGAAAATGCCGGCTGGTTTTCGCCGTTTTTGGGGCGGTTTCTCCAGAAATCTGAGACATATTTCATCCCTGTGCTTATTTTAGGTCGTTTACTTGATGATATGGGTCGTTTATGGTGGTTTATGGTGGTTTGGCTAATTTTGGCTAGTTTGGGTCGTCTCAACCTTTGTCAATAGCCTCACATAAAACGTCTGATTTTGAATGTTATTCTAGAAAGAACTGGAGACTTTGAATGAAAATATGGATGTAATATATGAAAGATCTTACTTTATCCTTTTATTGTGGGATTTTTTCTGATGCTATGAAGTGACATTTGTATTGCAAAATAACAAAAATTTACATATTAATTGTTATGCAAATTAGCCGATCCTGTTCAGAAATTTCTGGGGAGAACACTGGAACCATTCCCAATTCACATGTTCCAACATCAAACAA
This sequence comes from Ptychodera flava, assembly GCF_041260155.1. Taxonomy (NCBI): domain Eukaryota; kingdom Metazoa; phylum Hemichordata; class Enteropneusta; family Ptychoderidae; genus Ptychodera; species Ptychodera flava. The sequence goes on along the minus strand of NC_091942.1, from coordinate 18,977,467 downwards.
TAGTGTGCTTGTTTTGAGGTTGGATACTTCACTTTGGCACTTTTTGTGACTTTGATTAGCGACGTTGGTGTCGCGGATATCCTTGTCTCATTGCATGACAATGGCTCTATTGTTCCAGTCAGAATTTGAGTGTACCCCCTGGGGGCGTTATAAACGAACTAACGGCCAATTACGAATCGATAAAATAATCCTGGGGGCGTTATAAACGGGCGGGGTTTTAGAATCGGAGAATACGGTACAATAATATACTTCTCTCTTGCATTGGCCAAGGTAAAACTTTTGCTTATGTATACAAATTTCCCCAATGTACGATATAAAACAAAAAAAGAACAATACATATAGGAATTGTTAGATACGAATTAAGTTCTCAAACTCTTGACCGAGTGTGGTACCTGCCTACATGTATTCCAAAACTTACTTATGTGACATCAATATACGTCTGTCTGATTATTCTGAACGCCTTTGTCCTTAAATTGAAGTTTATTTTAAATTTTATATCAACGCATTTGATATGTCTCTATATGTATAACCTGTAGATATTTTGCTGGCATATTGTAAGGGGAATTGATGATTAATTTACAATATTTCATTACAATATTTCATTGAAGTTCTACATGAACTCTTTCATCACAAAATAAAATTCTATTGCATTTAATGCTGCAAGCTTTTGATAAGCAACTTAGATACAAGCTCAGTACAAAGACCTACCTTTTTTCTTGCCATGTTTCAGTTTGGCATTAGAAAGTTCATGTAGATATGCGATGAAGTGTACTCATGCCAAGTGAATGTTACATAGTAAACTGTACAATTTTAATGGAATTACTAGATAAATCATCTACAAATTAAATGTTGTTTTATGTCAATGATTCTACTACTTTCCTAGTTTGAAGCAAATTGCAAGATGAACAGATTGATACTAGACTAGTACTACAAATCACATTTTGTCATTCACAAGTTGAGGGAACAGTTTCTTTATTTTATGAATACATGCAAATTTCACAGTCTTCAATGTTTGATGGCTGTTGAACGTGTCAAAATTTTCAACCACAATGTGGATTCTAACTTGCATACATGTAAGCTCTTTACATTAACAATTTTGTCATAAGCTTAAGATGAACTTTATATCTGACTTGAATTTTTTCATATTTTTTCCAGCTTACGCATGGGACAACTTCAAGATGACAAGTCAAGCAATAACCAAAGCTGTAACAGACAAGTACAAGTCTTTCAAAATAGTCCGTCGTTGTAACAATGTGTAGTTAAGGACTTTACAGACACTTGAACTTTTTTTTCAACGTGAAGTATTATATCCGTCATGTTGATTGGCTTTAAAAATATGGTGGATTAAATTTTATTCCTACCAAATTTTTAGCCCTTGCATTCCTTTTTTTTCTGGGCAGCAGAGTGGTGTAAAGTTGTAAGGTGATGGCTTTCAGCTTGTTGGAGTAACTGTTATTCAGAGTGCAGAAGGTAGGTTGATTTTTGTATGGCAGAGCAGCAGCTAGCCTGCCTGGCAGAGCAGCAGCTAGCCTGCCCGGCAGAGCAGCAGCTAACCTGCTCGGTAGAGCGACAGCTAACCCGCCCGGCAGAGCGGCAGCTATAACCGTCAAGCAGAGCAGCAGCTAGCCTGCCCGGCAGAGCAGTAGCCTAACCAGCCCGGCAGAGTGGCAGCTATGCCAGCAGAGTGACAGTTAACCTGTCCTGTAGAGCGACATTAATCTTTCCGGGAGGGATCCAGCAACACTAATTTGGTTAGCAATGCTCGGCTCTCCCGGAAAGATGGTCCTGGAGAGCTCCTGGACCACTGCGGGACCTTTTCTGGAGAGCTCCCGAAAATCTTGTTGGGAAGGCTAAAATTTTCATAGGGAAGTACCAGTAGTAGATCTTTAAGGTGGAGCTGCATGTTGCCAACACAGTTTTTTTAAAGCAATATTTCTCATCAAAGATGACAAGGAAACCCCCTCATACTATAATTTTTTCAAAAAGCAGAGACTCTAAAGTTTAGTATGGTAGCAGTAGTTACTCAAAAGATAAAATGGGTGTATATTTGGGGTAAAAATCCTCAGTTTGGCATTTATGATAAAAATTAATTTAAGTCCAAAACTTGACGCTATTCTCTGAAACCTTAAATTTTTTTTAATTTTAAATTTTTTTAATTTTTTTAATGGACAGCCAAAAATGTAGTTTTTTTTGTAGAAAAAAGTATCAAAAATCAACTTCATCGACAAGTGATTTCAGATGAAAGCCATTTGAAACAAGTCATTGACAATGACATAGTCCCCACTTGTAATAGGAGTATTAGTCTTGATGGGGCAGGGTAATGTGGTCATTAAGAAGTATCACTTCCTGAGCTATGGCCAGTAGTTGGTAAAAATGCACGTTTCACATTGTTGAAGCTATCGTGCTATGGGGAGTTGTATGCCATTGTACATTATAGAACCCAAACGTGTAAGGCAAACGTGCATGACTAAACACTGTAAAAGTCTGCACGTTAGACATTTTAGACACGTTAGGTCCGTACACGTTAGGTTTGCACGATACACGATAGGTTTGCATGATTGGCATGATAGAAATTGGAGTCATGTGGAGAACCTAAAATGACGTACACGTTAGACATTTTAGACACGTTAGGTCCGTACACGTTAGGTTTGCACGATACACGATAGGTTTGCACGATTGGCATGATAGATTTTGACTCATGTTGAGAACCTAAAATGACATACACGTTAGACATTTTAGACACGATAGGTTTGCATGATTGGCATGATAGATTTTGACTCATGTGGAAAACCTAAAATGACATACACGTTAGACATTTTAGACACGTTAGGGACGTAGACGTTAGGTTTACACGATACACGATAGTTTGCACGATTGGCATGATAGATTTTGACTCATGATGAAAACCTAAAAATGACATACACGTTGGACATTTTAGACACGTTAAGTCCGTACACGTAGGTTTGCACGATACACAATAGGTTTGCACGATTGGCATGATAGATTTTGACTCATGATGAAAACCTAAAATGACATACACGTTGGACATTTTAGACACGTTAAGTCCGTACACGTTAGGTTGCACGATACAAGATAGGTTTGCACGATTGGCATGATAGAGTTAGACCTTACCGTGTTTGTAGGCCATCACGTGAATCTTGAGACATATCGTATAACTGCCGACCTAAGATTTACGGAGCTAACGTGTCTAAAATGTCTAAGGTGTATGTCATTTAGGTTGTCCATGAGTCAAAGTCTATCATGCCAATCGTGCAAACTTATCGTGTATCGTACATAACCTAACGAGTACGGATCTAACGTGTCTAAAATGTCTAACGTGTATGTCATTTTAGGGTCTCCAGATAAGTTGAATGGTACAGTCATGATATACACGTTAGACATTTTAGACACGTTAGGTCCGTACACGTTAGGTTTGCACGATACACGATAGGTTTGCACGATGGGCATGATAGATTTTGACTCATGATGAAAACCTAAATGACATACACATTAGACATTTTAGACACGTTAGGTCCGTAGACGTTAGGTTTGCACCATACACGATAGGCTTGCACGATTGGCATGATAGATTTTGACTCATGATGAAAACCTAAAATGACATACACGTTAGACATTTTAGACACGTTAGGTCCGTACACGTTAGGTTTGCACGATACACGATAGGTTTGCACGATGGCATGATAGATTTTGACTCATGATGAAAACCTAAAATGACATACATGTTAGACATTTTAGACACGTTAGGTCCGTACACGTTAGGTTTGCACAATACACGATAGGTTTGCACGATTGGCATGATAGAGTTAGACCTTACCGTGTTTGTAGGCCATCACGTGAATCTTGAGACATATCGTATAAGGTGCCGACCTAAGATTTACGGAGCTAACGTGTCTAAAATGTCTAACGTGTATGTCATTTTAGGTTGTCCACAAGTCAAAAGTCTATCATGCCAATCGTGCAAACTTATCGTGTATCGTACATATACCTAACGAGTACGGATCTAACGTGTCTAAAATGTCTAACGTGTATGTCATTTTAGGGTCTCCAGATAAGTTGAATGGTACAGTCATGATATACACGTTAGACATTTTAGACACGTTCGGTCCGTACACGTTAGGTTTGCACCATACACGATAGGTTTGCACGATTGGCATGATAGATTTTGACTCATGATGAAAACCTAAAATGACATACACGTTAGACATTTTAGATATGTTAGGTCTGTACACGTTAGGTTTGCACCATACAGATAGGTTTGCACGATTGGCATGATAGATTTTGACTCATGATGAAAACCTAAAATGACATACACGTTAGACATTTTAGACATTGGGTCCGTAGACGTTAGGTTTGCACGATACACGATAGGCTTGCACGATTGGCATGATAGATTTTGACTCATGATGAAAACCTAAAATGACATACACGTTAGACATTTTAGACACGTTAGGTCCGTACACGTTAGGTTTGCACGATACACGATAGGTTTGCACGATTGGCATGATAGATTTTGACTCATGATGAAAACCTAAAATGACATACACGTTAGACATTTTAGACACGTTAGGTCCGTACACGTTAGGTCTGCACGATACACGATAGGTTTGCACGATTGGCATGATAGAGTTAGACCTTACCGTGTTTGTAGGCCATCACGTGAATCTTGAGACATATCGTATAACGTGCCGACCTAAGATTTACGGAGCTAACGTGTCTAAAATGTCTAAGGTGTATGTCATTTTAGGTTGTCCACGAGTCAAAGTCTATCATGCCAATCGTGCAAACTTATCGTGTATCGTACATATACCTAACGAGTACGGATCTAACGTGTCTAAAATGTCTAACGTGTATGTCATTTTAGGGTCTCCAGATAAGTTGAATGGTACAGTCATGATATACACGTTAGACATTTTAGACACGTTAGGTCCGTACACGTTAGGTTTGCACGATACACGATAAGTTTGCACGATTGGCATGATAGATTTTGACCCATGTGGAGAACCTAAAATGACATGCACGTTAGACATTTTAGACAGGTTAGGTCCGTACACGTTAGGTTCTCCACATGAGTCAAAATCTATCATGCCAATCATGCAAACCTATCGTGTATCGTGCAAACCTAACGTGTACGGACCTATCGTGTCTAAAATGTCTAACGTGTATGTCATTTTAGGTTCTCAACATGAGTCAAAATCTATCATGCCAATCGTGCAAACTTATCGTGTAACGTGCTGACCCAACGTGTACGGACCTAACGTGTCTAAAATGTCAACGTGTATGTCCAGGTAAGTCGAATGGTACCGTATGTCAATCGTACAGTCATGATATACACGTTAGACACTTTAGACACGATAGGTGCATCCATGTTTGGCGTGCACGATACACGATAGGTTTGCACGATTGGCTTTTTTGGTCACGTTAGTTCCGACTAACATGTCAAACATGCACTACTAAAATGTAAAAATGTCTAAATGAAAAAATCCCGACTTCTTTCCATGGATGTATCACTGGAGTGTATATGTTCAGATCTATGGGCACATAGTCTATATCGTTGTTCCCAATTTGAAACAAGAGGCATGTCTAAGTTATGGTTCTAAATCGGGAAAAAAGATTAGACCTCTAGCTGTATTGGCCAGCCAAGAAATACAAATGCGCATAATAAATGAGGTACAAGATGTGACATCTTAAGGTCTATTATCCTATCAAAATTGAAGTGTAAAGAACTTGTGGTTACTGAGTTATGCATATATATGTATAATCAAGGTCAAAGGTCATCAAGGTCACGTGGCATTTTGAAACAAAATTGTATTGCTAATTAATCCCTATATGCCAAAATTCAGACCTCTAGCTCTATTGGCTTGCCCAGAATTAGATATGTGCATAATTAATGAGGTAAAGCATGTGTTGTCATAAGGTCTCCCATCCTACTAAATATAAAGGACATAGCACTTGTGGTTACTTATTTATTGACATAAACGTATATTTTAGGTAAAAGGTTATCGAGGTCACATGACATTTTGTCAAAAAATTTCTATCCTATAGTTATCCCTATATACCAAAATTAGACATCTAGCTCTTTGGCTCGCTCAAAATTAGATATGTGCATAATTAATGAGGTACAATACGTAGCGTCATAAGGTGTCCCATCATACCAAATATGAAGGGTGTAGCACTTTGGTTACTGAGTTATGGACAAATATGTATATTTGAGGTCAAAGGTCATTGAGGTCACATGATATTTTGTCAAAAAAACTGTATTGCTAAGTTTTCCCTATATACCAAAAATCAGACCTCTAGCTCTATTGGCTCGCTCAAAATTAGATATGTGCATAATTAATGAGGTACAATATGTGGCGTCATAAGGTGTCCCATCATACCAAATATGAAAGGTGTAGCACTTGTGGTTACTGAGTTATGGACAAATATGTATAGTTGAGGTCAAAGGTCATTGAGGTCACGTGACATTTTGTCAAAAAATTGTATTGCTAAGTTATCCCTATATACCAAAAATCAGACCTCTAGCTCTATTGGCTCGCTCAAAATTAGATATGCACATAATTAATGAGGTACAATATGTGGCGTCATAAGGTGTCCCATCATACCAAATATGAAGGGTGTAGCACTTGTGGTTACTGAGTTATGGACAAATATGTATATTTGAGGTCAAAGGTCACCAAGGTCACGTGACATTTTGTCAAAGTGTCTGAGATATCTGCGTGAACGGATGGACTCAAGGATGGACTCACGGACGGACATGACCCAATCTATAGGCCCCCTGGACTTTATCTGTTGGGACTAAAAACTGTGTCACTGCATCCTTTTTGCAATATGAATAGGATGAGAAACTAAATTTTATTTTCTTTGCCTTATACATGGGAGTCTATGGAGGTGTAAACTAAAAAGTCCTCTAACACACGGCCAAATTTGATCGCATCGTGAAACCAATCGACGTGCATCTGTATGAGGTAGGGTACTATCCTTGTACCAAGTTTGAACGAAATCACTCCAGGCGTCTCTGAGATATCTGCGTGAATGGACGGACGGATGCATGCACGCACACACGCATGCACACACGGACATGACCAAACCTATGGAAAAGAATTGGCACAGGAATATCTCAGATATCTGCATTCATGAGCCCCTATGCATGGACACAGCATTAATATTAATTTCATTCTGGAACGCCTGTGGATCATACCTGGGGACCCTGTGGATGGATATCAAATACAGGAAAGAAAACGGCCGTCACACAGCCATTTATGATCGAATCATTACAAAATTGGCATGCATATATGTGTGATAGGGATTAATATAGGTACCAACTTTCAATGCAATCGCACCCGGCATCGCTGAGAAATTTACGTGAACGAACGCACAGTCGTAAAATATAGGAAACAAAATGGCCGCCACGCAGCCATTTTAGACCAGATCAAAACAAAAATCAATGTGCATATGTATAACATAAAGGGTAATCTATGTTCTCAAGTTTTAATGGAATCGCTCCTAGCATCACTGAGAAATTTGCGTGAACATACGCACCGACATCAAATACAGGAAACAAAATGGCTGCCAGACGGCCATATTGAATCGGATCGTAAAACAAATCAATGTGCATATGTATGGCATAGGTGATAATCCTTGTACTAAGTTTGCATGAAATTGCTCCAGGCGTCTCTGAGATATCTGCGTGAACAGACGGACACACGCATGGAAGGACGCACGCACGCATGCATGTACGGACATGACCAAACCTAGGAAAGTCCCCACGGACACGAAAATTCTTTCGCATGAACATACAATAGAAAAGCTTACTTCATCTAGGAAATTCTGGATACATTCATAAATAGTCGCTCCTTCATCTTGGAAATTCTGGATAAATTCATAAATAGTCATTTCTTCTTGTGGAAATATTTCTTTCCTGTATTTCTCATTAATGACTTCTGCCATTTCTTCAAATTCCATGTTTAATGTGGGTTTTCTTCCATATAAAAGATACACTTGTACCTTTTCCGTATATTTTGGCTCCCGCAAGTGTGACAGCAACCAAAGAGTGTTCATACCTGTTTTGTTGAGAAAAGAATATATATGGGATGGTCTTGACTATTTAAATCTTTGAAAGGGGTCAGTAAGGCATTTAAATTAGCTTTTCTTTGCGCCCATTACTCGACACTAATAGATTTGTGGGAACTCACAGCATGACTTTCTGTCCAAGCCACCCTCCCTAGAAGTGACTTAGGCTCAAAAAGTTCCTTATTTCTCACTCTCAGGTTGAAATACACTTTTTTCCCACAGGAACGTGGCACATTGGGAACTATTGTCACTGTGTACACGATTACTTGTAATTTTCATTATTCACCCGGTTAAATAATTCTCTGAATTTTTTTTAATTATGAAAATAGCCAGTAATTTGTTATAGAAACACTCATGCGACATATAGTTCTGATATAAAAATCTATACTTTAAATTGGCTTTCGGAAATGTCATTATTCACTGACAGGCAACAAATATACGCCAAAAGGAGTTAATGGAAACAGACATTTTTACTATTTCAAACTGTTAAAAGTGGAGAAAATGCATACAGATTCTGGAATGAAACAAAATATTGACAAACATGGTTACTAATCAGAGAACGAATTTCAATTAAAAGTATGGTGAAATCAACCGGTACTGCTGAGCTATTTTGCTTCTTGGTGGCAATATCGTTACACTAGCAACAGAATTTCTACATAAAGTATGCGCGAGTGCTAATTTTTTTTATTCATATGTGCGGGGTCAATTCGGGTCAATTCGCTAAACTTAGGCCATATGCCCTCAGTTTGGTCATGGTTAGCACACTCTGATGCCACAACACAATTATTTACATCGAATAGCGGTCCCCTTGCCATCCCTTATCTCTGCCCATATCCGCTAACACAACATGTTAACGAAGTAAGTACCTCCACAAGGCAACCCACACTAGCCTTCCGTTTCTCACCAGCAGACTCTCCCTGCTAGCGCTACGTCTGTTGGAGAATTGCTCGACCAAAAGAATACTACAAGCGCCGTCTGCTTTGTTAAACAAAATCCACGGTCAATGAAGGTCGGCTTTGCCTGTTCATGTAAATCGTATCAGTAATGACTCTGTAGCAATGTATACGATGCATAAGAATAGAATGGGTACAGTCAGTATCAACTTGTCTGCTCTCCTTGACAGACCATAGGTGCAAATTCACGACTAGAAACAAGATAAAACAACCAATGTACTTCTCTGTGCTTTGATTGCTTAGTTGAACCAAAAAAATCATTAAGTGTATCCCTTGTAAAAACCGGATTGACAACAGTATGAACTTCACGACACCTTTGTGAAAAGACTGATGGCAATTGACTGCGTTAAAATTTTAGCGAATCAGAGCAGCCGATAATATCAGGGATGTAAATGAACAATCACAGAATACAATATACATCTCATGATTGGATATATGGGGGACAACAATGAGACCTCCATTGAGCTAGAAGTTAAGCCATAAACCCAGAATAACTTTGCGAGAATAGACTATGTCATCTATATATGCACTGTTCATCGTGTTTGTTATGTTTTCCTTCAAAATTTAAGAAAATTATTGCCTTATTGTCTATGAAAGAGGGTAAAAGAAGCGATCTGTGCATAATTCACTTGGCGATCATCCTACTTTTTAATTAGGCAGGGTTTTTCCATCGCCTGACATCTAGTCACTTCGATCAATTGGCAAAACTTGTAGCTTGTCGCATTTGCAAGTGTTGCGAGCTTTAGCGTGAACAGAGTATGATACTAATTATGCAAGCCAAACCCTACAAGTTAAGCTTTCTTCCGTGGGGAGCTTACGAAGGTGTGAAATACTTACTTCCCATTATCAGTGTTATAAGATAGGACGTCAGGCAAACTTCAGAAAGCCAAAAAATTCAACTGTAGAGGGTTTGGGCTCACATTGCATTTTCCTTTTGCCATATTTAATAATCGCGCGCACTAAACGAAAAAAGAAATCAACATAACTGTTTCTATAGACCATCAACTGTATTTCTGTGATTTTGCAACATGGGCATTTCACCAGACCTTTAAACAAAATGTTCATGAAATTACCAATCTTACCTAATGTTGGTAGTTCTTCTTGCATTGACATGTCTGGTTGTCCACCTTGTAGCGACGGCAACTATAAACACAATAATAAATTTATTTAAATCTCTTTTCTCTGCTCTTCTGAACAATTGCGTGTAAGATACTACGATACAAATGTAACTTTCACCAGCAAATGTTAGGTCTAACCCATACTCATACAAATATGTAGGTAATGTCTACAGGTAATTGTTTGGAAACAGCAAAATTTGTACTGACAAAAACAAAAATAAATAGGTCATAACAGAAAACAATGTGACCACATTACATGGATACATGCAGTCATTGGAACTGTGCTCAAACTTCGTATGGGACCATACACGAAATGTAACACGTATCCAAGATAGGATGGTGATTGATGAAACTTAAAACATATCTGTCATAATCTACATCATATAATTTAAATGTTGCAGCAATGTGCATCTAGATATTGTGCATAAAATACATTGTTTTTAAACAAGAAACTTGCACAGGCGCATTCCCATTACTATTTCCCTATAATTGCTTTTTAACTATTATCCAGCAAACTTTTATCCCGATATATACGCCAAGTAGTAGACCTTCAAGGTGGAGCTGCATGTTGCCAACACAGGTTTTTTTAAAGCAATATTTCTCATCAAAGATGTCAAGGAAACCTCCTCATACTATAATTATTTTCAAAAAGCAGAGACTCTAAAGTTTAGTATGGTAGCAGTAGTTTACTCAAAAGATAAAATGGGTGTATATTTGGGGTAAAAATCCTCAGTTTTGGTATAAATGATAATCAAAGTAAAACTTAAGTTGCCCACGCGGAAATAGTTGAAAAAATGCAAGATTAATTTCATAGAATTTGTCACCATAAAAATTTTAAAAAAAGAATAGGAGTTGCGTTCCTATGATATCAAAACAAGCATGGGATCTCTGAAGTAACATGGGCTTTAATATATAAATAATGAAAGACAAAAATATTTAATAGAATTTGTCAACATAAAAATTTTAAAAAAGAATAGGATTTGCGTTCCTATGATATAAAAACAAGCATGGGATCTCTGAAGTTACACGGGCTTTAATATATAAATAATGAAAGACAAAAATATTTCTATTGATAATGATTACGTGACACATGAGTATTAATAACTCTTTTACTAGAGTAAATGAAGCAAGACAATTAGTTTTAAAATGAACAAACAGTATGCATTTTCAAGTTACACTATACAATTACATAGAAAGAACAAACTCAGGAATTTACACAACAACTACAATAAAATTAGAGAAATGTAAACTTTTGAAGTGCAACTTTGGAATTAATTGTGTTGTGACATGAATGATTCTAGATAGGGTTTTTTGTTGGACTGTTATGCATTGCAAATTGTGTAGGAGCAATGAAATGATCAGGTCAAAATAAGTGAATTTAGTATGATTGACAGTTGTTCTGTCTGACAAAGCATCTTTCACTGTCGTTTCTGTGCTCCCTGGAGGTGAATGCCACAAGCTATAATTGGTTCAGCCCTTCAGAAATCTGAGGAGAGAAAAAGGGATATACATATTTAAATCTATGCAAAATATCTGCAAATGAACTAATTATGATATGGGAACCTCATCAAACTTCAAAAAATGTATTCCAAAAATTATTGCAAAATGTAATTATGATGTACCGTTACTACTTATAGCATGCTCATTAAAGAGGCACTCCCATTTGGTAACATTTTTAAAGCACATTTTTTTAATGCCAACGGTCGATATTTGACGTGGCGACTGCGCGCGGATCGCGAGATATCGATAAAAACTTGTCATTTCCCGAGCGTATTTTTCACATCCCGAAGTTTTACGATCGTTTCTGATTTTGACCCGAAATCTCCCGAAGGTTTGTTGTTGTGCTGATTGACGATATTCTAGGGAGTCTACAATAAGTTCGAACGACGCAATTAATTTACTTCCCACTGCAAATACTATATACAGCATTATGCCTTTACCTCAGGTAAATTTTTTAAAACTTCTCCTTAGTTTTTGTCGTTTTCATTATTCTAAATCAGTTGTATTATATTTTTAACCTATACCACATAAACATCAGTTTTTACATGTTAAATATTCACCGCCTTCGATGACTACATTTTGTCGTCTGCCACACAGTACGCTGCGCGCGGTATGCGTCAATGCATACCACGCGGAGGCCGATATGTATCAACCGCACGTAACTGTGCTAGTCACCTATGCGAATTCTGGTGGAATCAGCAAAAATTGTTTTTCGTTTTTACGCCAATTCAGTAAGACTCAGCTTTCTCCCACGGGGCATGACCGATCACCGACGCGAGTGGTACTGTGGCGTACAGCAGCGTAAGCGTAGACTCGTACTCCATAGCTTGGTTGACAATGGCCCCAGTGCCGAACGTTCGATGTTCGGAAGCTGAATTTAGGTGGGCCACCGGAATTCAAACTTTTACTTTTTTGAAGACATGTTTTTAACGATATCTCGCGATCCGCGCGCAGTCGCCACGTCAAATATCGACCGTTGGCATTAAAAAAATGTGCTTTAAAAATGTTACCAAGTGGGAGTGCCACTTTAAAACGCAAAAGTATGTTAAACGCAACTTGGACCAATCCACTCCATTCAGGTTTGTTCATGGCCTAATTACTAAAAGGCATCAGATGTGGAAATGAGCTAACTATAATATGAGATATTCATAAACTTCAAGCATGGCTTTAAGTAAGTATAGCTGCTGAAGCTTAAAATATCAAATTAATTTACAAACATCACATTCATTTCTAAATAAATAGCCCAAGTACAGAATTTCATTAGGTAAAAAAAAATCTTTTTAATCAGTGATCATGGTCATCATATTTTTAGTATGAATAAATCTATTAGTACGTATAACCAATGTACTCCAAGAAGTCCAATCAAATGCATTATAATACACTGCCTTACTAAAGTTTCATTAAATATGCTATGATCTATTGATAAACATGGCATAGATTTGAAACTTTTACTGCAACTAACGCTAGATATGATCAGCAAAAGGCAAAGGACCAATTTAAATCGATGCACTAAATATTGATATATAGCCTAATTACAGAAATTAATTAAACATGTAAATGAGCTTGAAATAAGAATCTCACTCTTCGTGAACCGTGTGTTTTGAACGCTACAAATGAAAATGAAAGCCAAGAAAACGGAGAATGAAGGCCTGTACTATTTACGTTTGTGTACACGTAAAATCCGAATCGGTTGAAGTATAGAACTAGTGAAGTCATAGCGTGTTGTCGTTATTGTCTGGCCCGACACCGTTACGCTAAAATTACCAGAAGAACACTCACTAGACGAGTATTATTGCAATATTGTATCACATTGTTGCAGCAAAATCGATCCATTCCAATGCTAGAATCTGCATGCCGAAGCTGAACTGAACGGAACATTGCAAGTATAATGTAAATATAGCAAACAAAAATTACTATTTTGCGACATTGTCAAATCCCCCTCCCTTGTCGGGCATACTGTAGCGAAAAAGAAAACGCGTGTAAAGGCTCACTTTCATTTCCCATATCAGCGGGAAGAGAAACACAGAACTATTGGTTCAAATATCATGAAGGGCATTCGCTATACTACGGTGGCCCCTACACGCCACGGAACTCTATTACTTTTGAATATAAATTCTCATTTTTTTGACAATATCTTTAATATTTGTAAGAGATTTTATTTCTCTACCTCGAACTTTTAATTTTCTACGGGCAACTTTATTTTTTGAGTAAAATATTTTAAAACACTTTGAACAAAAACCTTTAACTTTTAAAAAAAACTTAACTTTATCTTAGCTTTAACTTCTGACAGTATTTTTAGTTTTAACAATAAAGAAAATGTGTTTCTCAAAAGTATTTTTTATTTGTAAAACAAAAGTAAAATTTTTTCAAGGCAACAGACTCCCCTACACGTCATGGAAATTTATTACTTTTGAACATAAACTCATATTTCTTGGCAATATATTTAATATTTGTAAGAAATTTTATTTCTCCACAGCAAACTTTTATTTCTGAACGGGGAAACTTTATTTTTGAGGTAAACTGTTTTTAAAAAACTTTTAACAAAAACACTTTAACTTTTAAAAAATAACTTTAAATTTGAACAAAATATTTGTTTCTCAAAAACATTTTTATTTCGAAAGAAGTAATCTAAATTTACTATAACCCAAACGGGATTCGAACCCCCACACACTCACGGCAACATCGCCTAGCTGATAGGCCTCACACAAAACCAGTCGGCCACTGCTTCCAACCCAAAAGAGTTGGTCACAGTAACCGACTTAGATGTTGCAATTCTGTGCGCGACCGAACAACACGGTGTGCGTGGAGCAGACGACACACAGACACAGTACACACACACACAGTACACACATATAGTAATCAGAAAAGCATGAAGCTTTTTACTGAGCTATCAGACAGACTCGGGGACAGTAAATATCCACCAGCAATACTGTCCACTCAGGTTAAAGAAATCTAAATTTACTATAACCCAAACGGGATTCGAACCCCCACACACTCACGGCAACATCGCCTAGCTGATAGGCCTCACACAAAACCAGTCGGCCACTGCTTCCAACCCAAAAGAGTTGGTCACAGTAACCGACTTAGATGTTGCAATTCTGTGCGCGACCGAACAACACGGTGTGCGTGGAGCAGACGACACACAGACACAGTACACACACACACAGTACACACATATAGTAATCGGAAAAGCACGAAGCTTTTTACTGAGCTATCAGACAGACTCGGGGACAGTAAATATCCACAGCAATACTGTCCACTCAGGTTAAAGAATCTAAATTTACTATAACCCAAAATTGTTCACAGCAAGAGTTTAAGATTTTTGCTGAGCTCGAACTGAGTTACTTAAATGACATAACCTTATGTTTTCAGAGCAGAAAACTTAATTCTTAAAGAAAAGCTTTATTTTTCAAAAGTAAAATTAATTTCTTTACGGAAAAAAGATTTTCTCAGAGCAGCAAATTGAAATACAGTGAATACAACTTTTTCCTCAATGGAGAGAAATTATTTTTGAAGACAACAAAACTAATTCCTTCAAGATATATTTTCTACATATGAGTGTGGTTTAAGAATTTGGTAAAACTGAGCTGAGAAAGAACGAAAAAGGAAGGATGAAAAGTCAAACTTACTTTTCTGCAGAGCGAAATTTATTTCTGAGAGGAGAAATATTTCATGTGAGGGCGGCACAGCATAATTACCTATAATGCATAGCAAACACATTCTAGCGAGAGTAAACATATTTTGGGGAAGAATAAAATATTTTTCCGACGAGCAAAACTTTTTTTTAACTGGCGGCGGAACGTTAAAGTATCCCACCATGCAACACCCAAGTTTGATGACCCAGAGTCTCCGAGTTGGTAGACGGTATCAGACAGTTCGTGTTCATGTCTGCTTTCGAGACATTATGACCATGAATGACTTCATCGGCAATACGGGCACGCTAGCCCAGCCCTACCCTGCCTGCATACGATGCTGTGTGTTGGGGCCGTATAACTCCGGGAACTCACAACATCGTACGCAGGGCTATGGGCACGCAAACGGGTCAGTTGCCACTTGTCTGAGTCCCCGAAGAATGGTTTTATGTTTGAGTGATTCGTCCTGACGGCAGACGGTGTGCGACGGGACCGCATTGGGGTTCTTCATTAGCTATGCATGGCAGGGCTGTGTGTTACCGGCGTTATACGGTCTCCCACCACATACCGCCGCTAAACACACAGCCAATGTGTGTGATAGTCATCTTTTCTAAGAGGAGAAGCCAGATTAGTAATTTATAGAAACTGAAACTGAACCAAGCCCGCCAGATTTGACCACAGTCACGGGACTGGTTTTGACTTTCACGTGTTGTTTGCGGGGCCAAAACGTGAAAGTCAGCCAGCCCGTAAGGGACGGTTCAGAATTTACTGGAGGGGGGGGGGGCCTGGATTTTCAGGGGGGCCACCCATTTTCCCAAAAAACCAAGTCATTGACAATGACATAGTCCCACTTGTAATAGGAGTATTAGTCTTGATGGGGCAGGGAAATGTGGTCATTAAGAAGTATCACTGGAGTGTATATGTTGAGATCGGTGGGCACCATAGGTCTATGTCGTTGTTCCCAATTTGAAACACATGAGGCATGTCTAAATTATGGTTCTAAATCGGGAAGAAAGATCAGACCTCTAGCTGTATTGGCCAGCCAAGAAATACATATACGCATAATAATGAGGTACAAGATGTGACATCTTAAGGTCTAATATCCTATCAGAATTGGAGGGTATAGATATAAAGGACATAGCACTTGTGGTTACGTATTTATCGACATAAACTTATATTCAGGTCAAAGGTCATTGAGGTCACATGACATTTGGTCAAGAAATTTCTATCCTATAGTTATCCCTATATACCAAAAATCAGACATCCAGCTCTATGGGCTTGCTCAGAATTAGATATATGCATAATTAATGAGGTACAGTATGAAGCATCATAAGGTCTCCCATCATACCATATATGAAGGGTGTACCACTTGTGGTTACTGAGTTATGGACAAATATGTATATATGAGGTCAAAGGTCACCGAGGTCACATGACATTTTGTCAAAAAAATTGTATTGCTTAGTTATCCCGTACCACTTGTGGTTACTGAGTTATGGACAAATATGTATATTTGAGGTCAAAGGTCACCGAGGTCACGTGACATTTTGTCAAAAAAATTGTATTGCTAAGTTATCCCTATATACCAAAAATCAGACCTCTAGCTCTATTGACTCGCTCAAAATTAGATATGTGCATAATTAATGAGGTACAATATGTGGCGTCATAAGCTGTCCCATCATACCATACATGAAGGATGTACCACTTGTGGTTACTGAGTTATGGACAAATATGTATATTTGAGGTCAAAGGTCACCGAGGTCAAGTGACATTTTGTCAAAAAAATTGTATTGCTAAGTTATCCCTGTATACCAAAAATCAGACGTCTAGCTCTATTGGCTCGCTCAAAATTAGATATGCGCATAATTAATGAGGTACAATATGTGGCGTCATTAGCTGTCCCATTATACCATACATGAAGGGTGTAGCAGTTGCGGTTACTGAGTTATGGACAAATATGTATATTTGAGGTCAAAGGTCACCAAGGTCACATGACATTTTGTCAAAAAAATAGTATTGCTAAGTTATCCCTATATACCAAAAATCAGACCTCTAGCTCTATTGGGTCGCTCAAAATTAGATATGTGCATAATTAATGAGGTACAATATGTGGCGTCATAAGCTGTCCCATCATACATACATGAAGGGTTGTAGCACTTGTGGTTACTGAGTTATGGACAAATATATATATTTGAGGTCAAAGGTCACGAAGGTCACATGACATTTTGTCAAAATATCTGAGATATCTGCGTGAACGGATGGACTCACGGATAGACTCACTGACAGACATGACCCAATCTATAAGCCCCCTGGACTTCATCCGTGGGGACTAAAAACATGGGGCCAAAGTCCCTGAAGCTACAATAGACATGGATACAAATTAAGTATTTCCTGACTGTATGAAATTATCTCACTTTAATAGGTCATCCTTGGGACTTGTAAACCAAATGTTAAAGCTGTCTGACCAGCGGTTTTGAAAAAACAAGCAACTCAACAGTTGACAGAGCTCTGCTGTGTAATATGTAGAGAATAACCTTTTGTGACACATGTATGATGAAGAAGGTGGATATCTTTCATTAACATTGAGTTCTGTCGAATCAGTTGAGACTGTACATACTCAGAGAAAGCACACTGAAGAGACAAATGTTTGAAACTTAAGAAGTTCAAGGTCATCAAAAGCATTATAAGGAATCATGTAACTTTCATTGCACTGTTTACACAGATTGCACAATTGCTATAAATAGCACATGAGGAATCTTACAGCCAAGCTTTACCATAAAAACCCTATCACTTTGACCACTCTTTTAATTGACCACTCTATTTTTTTCCTCAAAAAGTAATTTTATTTTATCCTTACCAAGTCAACCATAAATGGAAATTAGAACTTTCTCTATCTCTATCTCTATTGACTATTTTGAGCAATTTCTTTTAGATAACATACAGGGCACAATAAATGACGGTTCAGAATATGTCAAAGTTGGGATTCAGGAAAGTTGCCTTTACATGTTTTAATCCTCCAAGATGGTAGGCATTTCACTATGAACTGTCAAAAAAAGTTGAACTTTCTGATAATTCTACATAAAAATTATTTTGGCTTTGATGATTTCCTAATTAATTCAATTATTTAAAATCATATTAATTATTTTTTTCTGGGTGAATTGATAGGGTTTATACAGTACAAGAATTACATACAATGCAAGTCAAATTTTGACCAAAAATGACAAAAAAATTCCTTAAAAATACACATTTGCATATTTCATCACAATTTGAACAAATCTAAGTTGGGTTACCCCTAGAGACCTGTATACCAAATAACAAAGCTGTCTGACCAGCGGTTATGAAGAAGAAGATTTTTTATCAAAAACACCTTTTTTGGCATTAATTTGCCTATTTTCAACAATATCAAAAAATTAAAAAAAATAGTTTCTCAAAATCATATTTTTAATCTACACAACAAATATCGAATCAGTAAGTACTGCGGTTCTCAAGATATTTGAGTGGACGGACGCCTCACAAACGGACATACATACATACATACATACATACATACATACATACATACAGACTGACGCCGGACGGATACCCATCCCAATAGCTTCTATAGACTATAGTCTATAGTAGCTAAAAACTGTGTCACTGCATCCTTTTTGCAATATGAATATGATGAGAAACTAAATTTTTATTTTTTGTGGCCTTATACATGGGAGTCTATGGACTGCCTTATACATGGGAGTCTATGGACTGCCTTATACATGGGAGTCTATGGAGGTGAAAACTAAAAAGTCCTCTAACACGGCCAAATTTGATCGCATTGTGAAACAAATCGACGTGCATCTGTATGGGGTAGGGTACTATCCTTGTGCAAAGTTTGAAAGAAATTGACCTGGGCATGTCTGAGATATCTGCGTGAACGGACGGACGCACGGACGGACGGACGGACGGACGGACATGACCAAACCTAAAGTCCCCACGGACAGACTAAAAAATTAGGGGGGGGGCAGACAAAATACAACAATCTTTTAGGGGGGCCAAGGAAAACAAACATCAATTCAATATTTGCCCAGAATTTCTGATCTCTACAAAAGAGAACCATAGATGCTACTCAACTCAACTCAAACTCAACATGTTTAGTTAACTCCTTTAGCTGCCGAATTCGGTAATATTCACAGTGGTTTGTTTTATGCATCTACTGCAGTATCTTGTTCTCCTCCCTGAAGCGTCATGAAATGTCCAGTATTTAGCATGTCAACACAAACCATACAGTGAACAGTCAGGGTTGTTTTTGTTGAAAAGAGATCTCAGATCAAGTCCAGACTAGAATTCATTTGTCAACAATAACAATGGTCATTTATGTTCACACTGGTATGTTGCTAAATACAGCATTGGGTGTTCTATGTAGTGATAGAATAACAAACAAATGCTGATACACAGAGATGAACATTGAACAAATGCTAAAAATTACAGCAAATGTCTTTTTAAGGTTGGGTTTACCTTGTAGCTTGTAAAACAGTTGAAGTTGATTGATAAAGAAGTGTTAATTTATGCAAATGTATGCAAATCACCCGATTTCTTGGCTTCTTTTTCCTCCCAATTTCAAAATTTCCAAAGAATTTAACTCCACTCAAATTTTCTGAAATTTTCACATTATGTTTTTTAAATGCTATATAACAAAACGACCATATCAATTGGTTTTGTTTGGCAATAAAGCTCTTACATTTTTAATAAGAGGCATTTTGAATAAGTTGCATTTTAATTTTGCTGATGATTTTAATCAATCATTAGAGTGTCAGTCTTTAAATCCCTACAATTTTAAAATGAGGATGGATAATGCCAAATAAAATAGTTGTATTTTCTACATATACTCTCCTTTCGAGTGAAATATTACATTTCAGAAAATACTGTCAAGTTTTTAACTTAAATTAATTTTTATCATTAATACTAAAATTGAGGTTTTTTACCCAAAATATACACCCACTTCATCCTTTGAGTAAACTACTGCTACCATACTAAACTTTAGAGTCTCTGCTTTTTGAAAATATATGGTATGAGGGGGTTTCCTTGTCATCTTTGATGAGAAATATTGCTTTGAAAAAAACTGTGTTGGCAACATGCAGCTCCACCTTAATTCAAAACAAAACGACTTGCTACTCTGCCTCTTTTTAAAGTAACATGGTCACGTTGGTTCTCTGGGATTTTGTCTGTGTGAGTGTCTGTGTCACTATCATATTCAGAACCAACACCATCATCATCACTCTCAATGACTCCAATGACAGAGGTTTCCAATTCAGAGTCACTGCTATCTGACTCTGACTCATCTGTGACATAAGTTGTTACAATATCTTTCCCTGACAGTTTTGTTAAATTGAATGAAGGTTGTGCATGTATATGTGTGGTTATAATTTGAACTTTTCAGCTTTCAATTTTTTTTGTTTTGGTAATTTATGTTTATCAAGGTATTTATCTAATTCTTTTACGTTTAAATTTTGAAGGTTCCCACTCAAGAGCAACTTTAACCAGTCATAGTCCTCATATTTTTTATCCTCTCTTCTTTTCTGCTCCTTTTTCTGTGTTTCATTCTCATCAATTTTACCCTTTCTAAATTTTTTAAATGTTCTACATAACTTTTTACAGTGCTTATGTACATCTACTATAAACTTTTTTGAAAATAAATTTATGGCCATCTCATCTTCAAGTTGCTTTTCAGCGAATAGTTTTTTAATGTTGAAAATAAAAATATTATGTATTACTGTCAAAAATATATGGTGAAAAATTTACAAAAGGGTTGATTTCCAATAATCCTGTATGTGCATCCAGAAGATCATGTGGCACTGCATCAAGGCTATGGTGTCGGATTGTTGAAATATTATGTGTACACAAGAAATTTGCTGTAGTCCAAGAAGTGATCTCAGAGTGTATGAGGCTAGGAGAAATGTGGATAGGCTTACACATTGTGTATTGATGCTAACACTTTTGTGTCCCATTCATTCTGATATGTATAATCAAAGATTTCTCAGTGGCGGCTGGCAGATGAGGCAAAAAAACAAACTAACATGTATTGTTTCGTGTCATCTGAAAACATGCGCATCATGACTATTTTAAAATTAAAGTTTGTTAAAAAATTGAAATATGAATGCTCTGTCATTTTGAAAAATACTGCTGACAAAATGTGAACTTTGACTTACACAGGGCTATCTGCATTTTAATATAAACATTGAATTGTGAATGGAATGAGCAGAATAACATGTGAATTCATGTTTTGGATAAGGTGTTTTGTTCATGAAATGTTCTAAAATATTCCTCAGCATTGTTGCTTTCAGTGGCAGCTACTTGGTTTTATGACAACCAAATTAGAAAAAAAGAGAAAAGTGAAAACAAGTTGGCTTTCACCAATTTTAATTCCTAATGTTTAAAACTTTCACCGTGAGTCTGCAATATTCAGCATCATCAAATGAAAATGTATGCTGAACTTGTGCATGTACATCTCACTTTCCAGAAATATCTGGATATCTGCAAATGATGTACCATTAAACTTCAAGATATATATCACTTTGCCAATTATCTGCTCCTCTGATTTTCTGTTCACCATTTCTAACTGACATCTTTGCTTGTCTTTGTGTGCATCATATGTATCAGTGAGACATAACAAAAAAAGTATTCATATTTAGTAATTAACTTTTCTTCAGAAATTTACAACAAGATATGTTTATTGTTACCCTTTCCAAAAGTGTGCCCAAATCATTCTTTTTTATAGTCAAATAACCCTGAAATGATTTGTTAATATCATCGATTAAATGTCCACTACAGTTCCTGCAACTTGTTAGACTGGATATGTCTATAGTGTGTAAGCATATAGGGCTAGTTTTCAATCGGGTTCGAACCCAACACATACGGCATCAGTCGCCTAGCGGAGAGGCCACAGAGAGAACCGTTCGGCTAAATCTCCACTCCCAAAAAAGAGTGGTTTAATAGCCGGCTAATTGTTTTATTTTTCTGACTGAGACCGCTCCACACGTTGTAGAGTTTGTGAAGCACTCACTCACGCATGCTCACTATCACACATCGCACATACAAACTTTATCAAGCGAAGAAACGAATTCATCGCTTTAACCGGGCGAACAATAACCTCGGGGACAATTCTATCCACCAGCAGAGTTACCAACCCAGGGTAGAAAATACGGCTAGTTTCAATCGATCGGGTTCGAACCCACAACATATGGCATCAGTCGCCTAGCGGAGAGGCCTCAGAGAGAACCGCTCGGCTAAATCTCCACTCCTAAAAAAGAGTGGTTCAATAGCCGCTAAGTTGTATATATTGCGGGGGCCCATGGAAAAAATAGCGTCAATGACACTGTAGCTCCCATCCTGGACTATTTAGTGTTTGTTCTCTGGTCAGATATTTGAACATGTGTGAAAGGGATAAAGTGCATGAAGTGAAAATACTGAAATGAAATGTACTGGAGACAGTGAAATATGTTCAATGTAATTATTCAGAATATAAAATGGAAAAAATACAGAATTAGATATATCGAATACTGTGATACAACCATTAACTCAACAAGTCATTACAATGACATAGTCCCCACTTGTATATAGGAGTACTAGTCTTGATGGGGCAGGAAAATGTGGTCATTAAGAAGTATCACTGGAGTGTATATGTTGAGATCTATGGGCACATAGGTCTATGTTGTTGTTCCCAATTTGAAACACATGAGGCATGTCTAAGTTATGGTTCCAAATCGGGAAAAAAGATCAGACCTCTAGCAGTATTGGCCAGCCAAGAAATACATATGCGCAGTATAAATGAGGTACAAGATGTGACATCTTAAGGTCTAATATTCCTATCAAAATTGGAGGGTATAGAACTTGTGGTTACTGAAATATGCATATATATGTATAATCAAGGTCAAAGGTCATCGAGGTCACATGACATTTTGAAAAAAAAAATTATATTGCTAATTAATCCCTATATGCCAAAAAATCAGATCTCTAGCTCTATTCGCTTGCCCAGAATTAGATGTGTACATAATTAATGAGGTAAAGCGTGTGTTGTCATAAGGTCTCCCATCCTACTAAATACAAAGGACATAGCACTTGTGGTTACTTCTTTATTGACATAAACATATATTTTAGGTAAAAGGTCATCGAGGTCACATGACATTTGGTCAAAAAATTTCTCTCGTATAGTTATCCCTATATACCAAAAATCCGACCGCTAGCTCTATTGGCTCGCTCAAAATTAGATATGCACATAATTAATGAGGAACAATATGTGGCGTCATAAGGTGTCCATCATACCATACATGAAGGCTGTAGCACTTGTGGTTACTGAGTTATGGACAAATATGTATATTTGAGGTCAAAGGTCACCGAGGTCACGTGACATTTTGTCAAAGAAATTGTTTTGCTAAGTTATCCCTATATACCAAAAATCAGACCTCTAGCTCTATTGGCTCGCTCAAAATTAGATATGCGCATAATTAATGAGGTACAATATGTGGCGAATGAAAATTGCATCGAAAGTATAAAAATTTACGGCAATGACAAAACACATGGTTGCGTCGATGTTAAAGTACGATCTGAAAGATGACTATATAACTTCACTCCGATCACAGTACAGTGTTGTTAGACCATCGTGTAAAATGTGTAGAGACAGTGGTAAAGAGGCCAAAACATGGGGCCAAAGTAAAATGAAAAAACTCAGATGCTAGGTCCCACCAGGACAATATTAAAGGACAATACTGAATTGTTGGATTTCAGTAATTTGCTGTACATTTCAGTTTTATTCTGAGAGAATGTTGAAATTCTTGACCGCGGAGTGACGTCACTTTCACCTATTGCTAGCGAGTGAGGTGAATTGGGATTTGACTATACAGGACAGTGAACAATGCAGAAATTATGTGACAAAGGACAGAACTTAGTGTTTATCATTGACATAATGTTGAAACCTTGAATACTGGTGTAAAGGTTGAAAAATTCACACTTCAATATTTTGTTCTCACGGCAGTGTGACGCAAAAATGACGTAAAAACCGCAAGTTCCCGGATGTCCGCGGTCAAGAATACTCAGAATATGTTGTGCAAACACTAACTGTGAATGTAATGGCCTATGTTATTGTTGGGAAATATAGTATTGAATTCAGTTACCAGTATCAGTGTTTCTTGTCTGAGATATTTCTGGTAAAAAGGGAAACAATTATCTTGCCTTGTCTGCATCTGTGCAAAAATGCCACCGCGTTTACCTTCGGCCTAAAAAAAAAAAAAAAAAAAAAAAAATTTCGCTCGCCGCTCCTGGGACTTGGTCCAAAAAATCCGATGAACAAGATTTTTTTTTCTCTGGCCTAAGTTATCCCTATATACCAAAAATCAGACCTCTAGCTCTATTGGCTCGCTCAAAATTAGATATGCGCATAATTAATGAGGTACAATATGTGGCGTCATAAGGTGTCCCATCATACCATACATGAAGGCTGTAGCACTTGTGGTTACTGATTTATGGACAAATATGTATCTTTGAGGTCAAAGGTCACCAAGGTCACGTGACATTTTGTCAAAAAAATTGTTTTGCTAAGTTATCCCTATATACCAAAAATCAGACCTCTAGCTCTATTGGCTGGCTCAAAATTAGATATGTGCATAATTAATGAGGTACAATATGTGGCGTCACAAGCTGTCCCATCATACCATATATGAAGGGTGGTAGCACTTGTGGTTACTGAGTTATGGACAAATATGTATATTTGAGATCAAAGGTCATCAAGGTCACATGACATTTTGTCAAAATATCCGAGATATCTGCGTGAACGGATGGACTCACGGATGGACGAACAGACGGACATGACCCAATCTATAAGCTCACTGGACTTCATCCGTGGGGACTAAAATTGTGTCACTGCATCCTTTTTGCAATATGAATACGATGAGAAACTAAATTTTATTTTTCGTGGCCTTATACATGGGAGTCTATGGAGATCTGCCTTATACATGGGAGTCTATGGACGTGTAAACTAAAAATATGCAAATTTCACCACGATTTGCCCAAATTTGGGAAAGGTCACTCCTATGCACTTTCATACCAAGTTTCAAATCAATCGGACTTGTGGTTTCAGAGCAGGAGATTTTTTGACCAAAAATGGGAGAAAATTACAAAAAAATTCATGAAAAATAGCAAGTCCAAGATACTGACCCAAGATGTGCACAATCATTTCATGTCAGCCCAAAGTACTTACATGCTAATTTTTCATGTAATCTGCTCAGTGGTTATTGAGTTTTTTCAATTTTGACTGTTTTTACATTTTTTCACTTAATTTGCATATTTTTGGCAATGACAACTTCATTTGAACAAAATCTCATCTACAGCCCATCATCCATGTACACACCAAATATCAAGATGAAATGTACAGCGGTTTTGGAGTTTTTGATGTTGACGGACAGACATACAGACATACAGACATACAGACATACAGACATACATACAATACAGACATTTCCCTAGCCTATAAGAATAGCTTCCATTGCCATATATACATATGGCTATGGGAGCTAAAAAAACAGGAAAGATGAGGGGGGCCATACATTTTTTCTATAATTTACTAGGGGGGGCCGGCGCCGTGGAAAAAAAATTACCCAGAAAATAGAAAATCCTACACCCTCCCCCTGGAAGTAAATTCTGAATCATCCCTTAAAGGCATATCCCGTACGAAAACACCACAACTGTGGCCCACAACTATATATACCGTGTATTGAACCACGCTCGACTTTGGTCAAATCTGGCGGGCCAGGTTCAGTTTCAGTCGAAGACTCTATCAATTACAAATCTGGCTTCTCCTCTTAAAAGATGACTATCACACAACATAACATTAACAACACAGCAACTGATGATGGAATAGCTCTGCATGGCAGGGCTGTGTGTTACCGGCGTTATGTGGTGGGAGGCTGTATAACGCCTGTAACACACAGCCCTGCCATGCAGAGCTAATGAAGGAACCCAAATGCTGTCCTGTCGCACAACGTCTGCCGTCAGGACGATCACTCAAACACAAAACCGTTTTTTGGGGACTCAGACATGACTCGTTTTCGTGCCCGTAGCCCTGCATACGATGCTGTGTGTTCCCGGCGTTATACGGCCCCAACACAAGCATCGTACGCAGGCAGGGTAGGGCCGGGCTAGCTGCAGTACAGTACGGCAAACCGTCCGACCCAAATACCCTGGTAAAACCTCGAGGTACTGTACAGCAGCTCAGGGCCGGGCTAGCGTGCCTGCAT
The DNA here is from genome assembly GCF_041260155.1 of Ptychodera flava. Lineage (NCBI taxonomy): Eukaryota > Metazoa > Hemichordata > Enteropneusta > Ptychoderidae > Ptychodera > Ptychodera flava. The sequence goes on along the minus strand of NC_091942.1, from coordinate 18,950,915 downwards.
GTATCACCGATGAAGTCAGTCATGGTTGTCTCGGAGACTCTTTGTCATCAAACTTGGGTGTTGCATGGTGGGATACTTTAACGTCCGCCGCCATTAAAGTTTTGCTCGTCGGAAAAATATTTTACTCTTCCCCAAAATATGTTTACTCTCGCTTGAATGAGTTTGCTATGCATTATAGGTAATTGCAGCCCTCACATGAAATATTTCTCCTCTCAGAAATAAATTTCGTCTAGCTGAAGAAAAGTAAGTTGACTTTTTCATCCTTCCTTTTCATTATTTCTCAGTTCAGTTTTACCAAATTCTTAAACCACACTCATATGTAGAAAATATATCTTGAAAGAAGTAGTTTTGTTGTCTCAGAAAATAATTTCTCGCCATTGAGAAAAAAGTTTTATTCTCTGTATTTCAATTTGCTGCTCTGAGAAAATCTTTTTCCATAAAGAAATTAATTTACTCTTGGAAAAATAAAACTTTTCTTTAAGAATTAAGTTTTCTGCTCTAAAGACATAAGGTTATATCATTTAAGTAACTCAGTTCGCGCTTAGCAAAATATTTAACTCTTGCTGTGAACAATTTTACTTCTTTTCGAAAGAGAAACAAATATTTTGTTCAAAGTAAAGTTATTTTTTAAAAGTTAAAGTTTTTTTGTTAAAGTTTTTAAAAACAGTTTACCCCAAAAATAAAGTTTCCCCGTTCAGAAATACACACGTCTTGATACTCCGGGATATAGGATACCGATTGGGCCTCCGGCCCATGCATTGTGTCAAAAAGTATCAATCCGTTATAGAGTTGTAAGACTCAACATCATGCAATAGTAAAATATTAAGATCGGAAACGAACTTCAGTGGTGTATTTCTATCTATAAACTCGTGTAGAGCTACGAACATTGGGACACTACACTCAGCACATTATGTCGCTGAGTTTACTGCACGCAGACACAGTGAACAAAAAGGTTTGATCGCGCGCGATCACGTTGGTTGTACACAATGCTATGTACAGTACAGTGAAAATACATAACTAAAATGATCAACGTTGCCTATATATGTAGACCAGCAACAAGCACAATGCCTAACACAAAAATTACACTCAAGACCATGATCGGCAAGCCAGAGCAGGACACGAGAGATGTTGTTGGGAGACGGTCACCGCGTTGATGTACACGGATATAGAGAATCCGGTCCCACAACGTACCGGCCCGCGACAACTTGGCCCACAACCAACTGTTGATCACCATGTCTTAATACTTCTCCTAGTATTACGTGGTAAGAAATAGTAAAATGACAGGAAACAATAGACAAAACGAGCGGGTTTTCGCGGCATTTGGCAGGAAAATTGCACGGCTACACCGTGCATAGACGTATCAAGAGATCCTGTGCCCCGGTCCTGTGCACGGTCATGGCAGTGATCCAACCGCTAAGCTGGTGTAGGCCTACCGGTGATGGGCAAACCTCGTTGTTGTACCTCCTGATTGCCGAGTAGGTCTGAATCTTCTTTCAAGTGAGATAACCCCCACATAACAAGAAGACCTATGAAAGGTCCTTCGCTTGACTTGATACCTGTACTCGGAATTCTCGTTTGCACCCCCAAACGGGGTAAACCTTGTAGTTGAGTTGGATTCTCCACAGCCGAGTGAAGCGCGCCATATACCCGGTTTGACCACAGTCGCTCGAGAGCTATTCAGCTCTGGGACTATTCGCCCCATAGACGAGTATACAGAAGCGATTTCTCGCTTCTGTATACTCGTCTATGGGGCGAATAGTCCCAGAGCTGAATAGCTCTCGAGCGACTGTGGTTTGACACGGACGTTCATACAGACCACGGAACGGAACAGATGCAGAGATGCTTCTAGCTGCAGCGGGCATTGCTCTGCGAGCTGTAGATTTCTGTAGTTTGGGTTGTTGTCTTTGTACTCCTGTCGGGCCTCTTGAAATGAAAGCTCTCATCCTTGCTAGCAATGTCGAAAAAGAGCCCGGTCGTTGATAGTCTGTTGGCGTATACATGCGTACATGCGTACGTCTAGCTCTATGGCTCGAGCGATATTAACAGCAGCCGAGCCCCATTTAACTGATTCAAGAAAATCATGAGCAAATGTGATCTCAATCCAGCGTGCAATTATTGTTCAATATTCAGCAGATATTTAACTTAGATTAATTGACCTTTTATCGCGTGTTATTTTGGTTTAGTTGGTATACTTGTGACAGATCAGCCGCCATTTTAACAAGCGGCAATATCGCAAACATTACAATCAACCCGTAACATGTGCGGCGTTCTTGGATTTTGTTTACAACAGAGGGGGACCCCCTCAGGAGGATGCGCAGCGCGACGACCACTGCGCTTTAACGTTTATCCTTCGATTCACGCTATTATAAGACCGCAAACATTCAGCAACTCAAGTTCTGCCTGTATGATATGAAACATGGCGGTATAAGCGCAAGCAGGTTAATGTGAACGGTACATGTCACAGCCTCTCGTGAAGGAACTGTGTTTATATGTCAACAAAAGAAAATAACACCATTGAAAGTGGTATTGCTCGGACGAGGGGAGAAAGAGAGATCTCGAGAGAGAGAGATATGAACTGGTAAGTGCTCTACCGTATCTTTCTCCACAGTCACTCTTGAGCTATTCAGCTCTGGGACTATAATTCGCCCCATAGACGTGTGTACATAAGCGAGAAAAACCCAAGTCAGGAAACAAAATGGCTATAAAAATCACGCCGTGTCACATTCCGTGTCCGATTTCACTGTGAAAATTAGCAAGTTCATCTATCATGTAACTGTCGATCGTTCCCTATCATTCTCAAAATTCATACATGGTACTTAATTTGCTTCAAAAATGCTCGTTTTGTGTGATTTTCGTCCGAATTTGACGGACACATCGTCAAAACATAAGCGTGAGCAACTTTCCGGGCACCTCTTGGGTACCTCCACTTTACTGACGTTGGCGCCGCCTACCCATGAGGGATGACTGGAACGTTGCTGAGACACTTATGTTTTGGCGAGGTGTCTCGCAAACTCTGCCGAAATCACATGAAATGAGCATTTTGTAAGCAGATGAAGTATCAGGTATGAATTTTCGTGTGATTTTCGGCGGAGTTCAGGAGACACCTCGCCAAAACAAGGCATGAACAACCTTCCAGTCACCCCTCATGGGTAGGCGGCGCTAACATCAGTATTAAAAGTGGAGGTGCCCAACGTCCACTGTGTGAGGTGACCGGAATGTTGCTCACGCTTATGTTTTAGCGATGTGTCCGTCGAATCTGGCCGAAAATCACACGAAACGAGCATTTGTGAAGCAAATTAAGTACCAGGTATGAATTTTGAGAATGAGGGAACGGTCGACGGTTACATGATAGATGAACTTGCTACTTTTGACGGTAAAATCGAACGTTGAAGATGACATGGTGGCACAATATAATCCCTATACGAAATAGCCATTTATTTCCTGACTTGGTTTTTCTCAAGCATATGTACACATGTCTATGGGGCCCGTAGTCCAAGAGCGGAATAGATCACAGGGGACTGTGCTTTCTCACGTTGAATTACATTCTACAAAGAAATGACAAAAAGCCGGATCGACTTTTTCTGAAACGTAAACATTTAAACGAAATATCACAAACTCACTTTGATTTTGGAACCTAGCTCGGGCAATCTAGAAAGCACTATAAGGCTAAATCTGTATTGAGAAAGGGGTACTGTATAGAGATACTTTCATTCGAGCGAAACGTCAATTCGGAAAGGGCAACGTCTAGGGCCCTCTAGCAGTTGACACAAGTTTAATTGAAATGGTATCTATGCTTACTTGCAGTCCTGTGATCAGACATGACACCTCACACTCTGAAAAAGCCATAAAATAACCTACCTGCTGTATGTCCACAATATTACTGTATCGGCCCTCAAAGAAAGCTACGTTAAATACTTCACACTGTAACAGTCGTACCGATCAGGGTTACTGTGGCAGGTAACCATGTCGGCCTTGAATCAACTGCTTTCATGACGACGTTGACTGTATGCGCTTGCGCATTTGATGTTGCACGTGATCTAGGGCTGGACCGTTTTGTTCTAAAGGGTGGGGTTTTTAATACTCTATAACTTTTGTCTCCTTCATAGGACCTTGCCACCGATTTCCTTATTTTGATGTTTGTTTTTTAAAAAAAGATTCATCAGCCGGTTACACAGTACTGGAGATTTCCCATAATTTATCATGATTGGTACACTCGGAAACTCCTCAGTGGTCTACTGCGTCTCCCATGTGTACATAAATTCACAGACTAGTTTTTAAATACTGAAAACGTACTTTTATGGACACCATTCTTCTCAATTCCTATTTGAAATGATTTAGAAAAATATGCTTGATTGAGAGAGAAGACAGCATTTTTGTAAAATTTTCCACTGATTGTGTCTTCAGCCATACAGAATATAGTGATGGAAAGTAGTGAGACTATTTGCACCTATTTTATGAAACAAAAGGATATTGATTTTTTCCGAACAGAAAGACAAAAGAAATTTACATGCTGACTTTTCACTGAGAATGACCCCTTCAGTATGTCATAACTTGCTACCCAAAGTCTGGCATATTTGTATTCCCTGCAAAATGTGACTTGTATGGTATTTTAATGGTTTCTTTGAAATTTATACTGAAATATCTAAACAATAATTACATGTAACAATAATTATACATACTTTTAATAGATACAATTAATCAATTATCTAGAGGTTTTATGTTTTATATTGATTTGGCACATTTTCATAAGTTTTAATACATTTCATAAGTGGCATCTTTGTTATTGGATCAATAAGTACCTTCATGACTGTTGTTGAAAATACTACATGTAGAAGACACCATTTTACCACTGTCGCACTGTAGTAATCATATCATCAAAATAGCAAAATTCATTAACTTTGGTCGTATTCTTCCTTCATTCCTTCTTGTCCCTAATTAGTAAGAGCATTTAATAGCAAACTACCAAAATGCAGATTTAAAACTGCTAGATGGCAACTTATTAGTGTCAATTAGTATCAATTCACGTACATGGCATTTTGTCAACTTTGGTCAAGTCTATACTGATATATATTCCTTAGTAGGAAAGTTTCTTAAATGCATTAATTAGTTATTATGCAAAAATGCTAAACCACTTTCACTTATGTTATATCAGAGTACTTCAATTTATATAGCAAGTTTTGTCAACTTTGGTCGGGTCAATCTAGATGTATATCTGTGATGAGTAAAGTTAGTTACCTACAGAAACCAACAGAGTCATTTATGTCATAATTCTTAGACAGACAAACAAACAGAAAGACAAACACAAAGAGAAACATACACAGAGAATTTAAAATATCAGTACCACAATCAGTCTGCACGACAACCCGGCTTTTGGAGGTGTGGCCGGTACCAGTGATTTGATTGGCTATTATCGGGTTATTGGCATTTACGTCATCACATAAGAAACCATTGTTTTTGATGGGTGGGTTCATCCTCATAATGCATGAATAACAATGAATATTTGTCATCGCACGAATAAATTGTACAATAATTTCGAAACTTTTGTAATCGATCTGGTCAAAATAATCATTTTGTTAACGATTTGAGAACGTTGACGACCTTAGTGTGCACATGTTCCATTATAATTAAATTGTCCACCCTGCACATAAAGTGGTGCCATCCCCATTGCCATCGCTATGTTTTCTGTTTACATGGTGTACTTCTTAGATTGACCTCCTTGATTTGTCACTCCGTCTGTTACACTTGGAACAGCTGACAATTTTCGAGTGTCTGCGTTTCTATTTGATATTTGAAAAACAATAATTGTGAACCGGATTTGACTGACAATGCGATTATTCAAATGACTACCATATGCGTACACATTTTTGATGTACAAGTATGAAAATATCAGCTCTTGTAAAGAGAACTTTCAAAACTAATTATTCTTTCTATAGAGACAGGTACCATTATGGCTTTGTTAAGACAAGCCTAGATTGAAAGGTCTAAAAAGAGTACCGTACTAGCAATCACATGCGTTTCTGATCGGATACATACATCGCCGCCCGCGGTGGTGTGGAGGGACTGTGGGTAGCATAACCGGGAATACATGTACAGTATAACATGTGACAGAAATTTGCTTATCTGGGACTTTTTTCAACAAGAAAAGTTTATCTCTGAATGTAGCAGTAATGCTCAATCTCTACCACATTATATTGTAAACATGGGGCCTGGGGGCACCGACTTACTTTGTGACTCCTTAGTATTTATTAATTGTGGAATTTGCCATAAATGTGAAGTTTGTCAAAAAGTAAAATTGTTTGGACATAAAATTGTTTGGACATAAATGAAAGTTATTTGAACTGGCTGGTTACTGCTCAAGCATAAGTTCAAGCGTGAAATCTAAGTATCAACAGCCTTGATATGGGTGAAAGTGAATACGAATAAGAGATGGGACTAAATAGGATCAACAATATGTAAAACAGGAAACAGTGAACTTACATAATGCAGAAGGGGAGAAAATTTAGCCACAAACTATTGTAATATAATGAAAAATGGCTAATCTAAACCAAATCACATAAACTGGATTGTTGGCATTGATTACAAATGTATCTATTGTCCATCAAATAGAAAATAAATTTGGGCCATTGACTAAATAAAATTTGCTTGTTACACTCGATCACCACTTGTACTTAGTATTTGGAGTGTACACCTATCTAAAATGCATGTTCAATGAAAAAAGTTTGGACACTGTAGGTCAACAGCGCATCTTAATCTATGAGACTAAATAACCTTACCCCTCAAGTATGTATAAGGCAAAAACAATAATTAATTTTTAATTAAGTAGTGCAGAGAAGGACATACAATAAGGTGAAAAGCTAACTAAATATAAAAATACCGCAATTATACGGTGTCGCTCAAATTTGATCAGAATTGGTATATACCAGTATGGGTTACCAATGATCGACAATAAATGTTGTTTCTATCTGTTCAGTGGAGCAAAATTCTACGTTGATGTTATGGCAATGATTTCTGCACAGTACAACCGAAAAAACAACAAGAAATATTTAAACCAGAAAATAGTGTCAAGGACACTGAAGCTCCTCAAGTGTGAGGCCAGTTGAAGTAGTGGTTGTTGGTAAGCAGTAATTGACTTGGAGGCATGGGGTTGGGATACGGGATACACAAGATTTGTATTAGATACATTTAATTGTATATACGGCATGATTTGGCGCATTAATATAAAAATAAGTTACATACATTAACACCAATCTATCCTGATGGAGTATGTGGCGGTTTATTATTAGGTGACTAGTAAAGTGAGTAAGCGCCATTTACTGCATTGGAATGCAGGAGCCCTTACGAAATTTTTTTTTTGTGGCATATGTCCCACTGTCTTGCGGCTTATAAGCTACACACAAAAAAGGCTGCCAGAACTTTTTTTTCACTATGTGCCGATATGTGCCACTAGAGGCACTTAACAGGCACACAAAGACAATCAGTCAAATCTTTTGTGGCAGATATACTAAAATATTTAAATAAACACAGTTTGAGCAAGATATTGCTCACTATAAGCCACAACATTGAGTTGACACTCCACTTGATCACGCATTCTTAGATGAGATATCCATTGACAGTGACACTACAGCTGGCACAGCAGGAAACCTTTGATTTTCAACAAATTGTGTGAAAAACTACCATTTGACTTTGATCGGTGCAATAAATCAATCACTGACTTTTTATGTACGTTTTGCAAATGATTGGTTCTCACTGACAGCGTAACTGTTTCTACAGAAAAAATGGCTTTGCAAAATATTAACTCTGGCGAACCATATATCGACGTTAGCCTTGCGTACGATGCATGCTGTGTGTTCCGCTACAGCTAATTGTGGTGAGCGGGGCGATTAGCTGTAGCGGAACACACAGCATCGTATGCAGGGCAAATATCGACGTATGATGAACTTATTTCACGTGCATCTCTCCCTTGAAAAGACTTAATCTTTCAAAGAACTGCAACTCAAAAATAATGTATATCTTGTTCTTTTGTGTTTTCTTACGCCCTTTCCACACGCGAGTTTTAAATGAACTGCAAGTACGGAGTAGGTCTTGAAAGCGTACGTACGGCATGGAGGTACGTACGGTAAAGCTTTCCCAGCGTATAATAATGTACGCATAGTTTCAACATTGATCACGCTGGGCTTCAAAATACTGACGTGCGCGATGAAAGTCATCGTCGGGCAAAGTTTGTAAGTCACGAGACTGCTATGTCGGAGCCGTTTTTGTAGAGTTTTGTGTTGATCTAGAAAGGTTATTCCCATGTATTTGTGTCGTTTTGGTTTTCAAACGCAAGCTCGCATGCAGCTGAGCTCGAGCTCGATCAAGCTGCTTGCTGAAGCAGGGAGACAATGCGTGGGTCAGAACAGACTTTGAACCCGGAACTCTAGAATCACGCCTGATGATGTCATAGATCATGTGAAGACTTCTTTATGATTGGTCAGATTGTTGTAGATCATGTGAAGATTTCTTTATGATTGGTCAGATTGCCAAAAGGTCATGGGTCAAATCCTGAGCGGCAAATTAAATCTGATATGCACTGGTAGGCCGTTAGGACGTTTGAGCGAGGAGTATATTGTCGCCGTTTTTTCGCTCTGATTTTTGTACAGTTTAGCGTAAAATTACAGTAGGACATTATCATTCAGGGTACGTAAAGGTTAGCTATGAATTTAAAACCAACAAACAGCGTTTGCGATGCGTTGATGGCCCTTGGATGACCGATTCTGAGACCGCGATATCGTCCCGAAGAGCAACGGTCACGGACACACCCATAGTTGATCGAAGAGCTTCAGATCGTTTAAAAAATCGGTAAGTAATTTTCACCTGTTCAAGTATGCCAATGAACGTACGGTATTGGCAAAAATAATATACCGGTAGTTAATCATGGAGGTTGGTAGCCCTGCGTACGATTGCTGTGTGTTCCACTACAGTTAATCGCCCCGCTCACCACAGCCCTGCAAAGACCCGTAGCGTAGGTAGGGTCGGTGACTTCAAATCCATTTTGGGACTTGACGTAAAAAGCCAAATTACTGCCGAAATTCAGCGTTCTTAAGCCCAAGTCGTATCCCTGCCTACCTCAGCTACTCGATCGCTTCCAAAAATGCCAGTCTTTTATTCACTTCTCGTAAATAACCGTCGATGTCGGCAACTCTCGCTAGCCTTGCGTACGATGCTGTGTGTTAGCTGTAGCGGCCAACACACAGCATGGTCCGCATTTTTAAATTACGCTTTTGAAAATTACGAATGCAAGAACGACGAAATACAACTCAGTGGGCTAACTGCTAGTGTAACAATGAATACCAATAGGCATATCCACGACTCAGAGTACAAGCTGCAAAAACAGCAATGTATGCAACATTGACAAGCGACCTAGCGGCCGATATAGCTCCGCTGTGTTTATGTACAGAATAACTATTTTTGACACATGTTGATGAAGAAGGTGGAAATCTTTGATAACTCAATGCAGTGGCCAGAAAAATGTGGCTAAAATAAGCTGCAAAAATACAAAATTGAAGATTTCATCATACTTTGAATATATCACATCCGATCATCCCTAAGAACATGTCAACCAAAGCTATCTGATGAGTAGTTTTTTGAGAATAAAATATTCTGACCAAAAATGGCAACAATTGCCCCCCAAAAATAAAAATTGCAGATTTCATCATAATTTCAAAATATCACACTTAGTTATACCAAATTTCAAAGCTATCAGACCAGTACTTTTTGAGAAACACATTTTTTGACCAAAAATGGCAAAAATTGCCCCAAAATTACAAAATTGCAGATTTCATCATTATTTCCATAAATATCATTTAGTTCATCTGTAGAAACCTCTATACCAAATTTCAAAGCTATCAGATGAGTAGTTTTGGAAATACACATTTTTGACCAAAAATGGCAAAAATTGCCCCAAAAATACAAAATTACAGATTTCATCAGAAATTCAATATAAATTACTTAGTTCATCTATAGAAACCTGTATACCAAATTTCAAAACTATCAGACCAGTACTTTTTGAGAAATACATTTTTTGACCAAAAATGGCAAAAATTGCCTTAAAAATGCAAATTTGCATATTTCTGCACAATTTGAACAAATCTGAAATAGATCATCCCTAGGGACATATGTACCAAATATAAAAGCTATCTGACCAGTAGTTTTGAAGAAGAAGATTTTTAAAGATTTTTTTACCAAAAATGACAAAAATTGCCTTAAAAATACAAATATGCAAATTTCACCACCATTTGAACAAATCTGATTTAAGTCACCCTAAGCAAACTGCATATCAAATTTCAAAGCAATCGAACGAGCGGTTTCAGAGAAGAAGATTTTTTTACCAAAACACAAAAAATGCCCCAAAAATACAAATATGCAAATATCACCATGATTTGAACAAACTGAAGTAAGGTCACCCCAAGTGAACTGCATATAAAATTTCAAAGCAATTGGACTTGTGGTTTCAGAGGAGAAGGCAATTGTTGACGGACGCCGGACGCCGGACGACGACGGATAATCAACCTATTTGATAAGCTCCGCGTCGCTGACAGCGGAGCTAATAAAATTTGTCCGCATTTCAAGCTGCGTGTCCGATATCGCGCGCGTACAGCTATATTTAGTAACAAACCTGTAACCGTGCACTGCGCTATTATAAAGGGATACTTTTTGTTTTAAAACAATTTATGAGACAGTTTTCCATTTCCATTTCTTCTGTTTGAGATGTGCTGAAACCCAATCACCGCTGGTCAATAGTTGTAGTTTGGAGTGGTGTGTCACAAGTAAATAGTGAAAATGAGGCTGAAAAGCAATGATTTGGTAATCACAATAAACATAATGTATAGATATGTCATGAGTTTGTATCATTAGGTAAATTATTTAATATTAATTATTACAATTTCTTTCAAGCACATGAATCCTCTTTTCCGTGAAGTTTTGTATTAATATTTAATAAGGGTAGTCGACAAAATACAAGCAATTTCACTTTGCACATGTAATAATATCCTTGTCTGTTATTTATATTTTTATTCTCAGTGTATTGGCAAAGGCCATGAAGCTGAACAGACCAATGGATCAACAGGAACATACAATATGAAGTTTCAGAACAAGATCGTAAACATTAGGATGGCATCGAAAACAACTTTGGATAATGTGAAAAATCAAATGCAGACTTTTAGACGTGTTCTGTTATGTTTTTCACATGAACCTCATTAGATTATTGAATTTTGATTTTATTTTAATTTCTTAGTGGTCAAGCCTAGTGTACCAACATCATTGTTTTACATATCAAAATAAACAATGGGGTATTATCGTGAAGATATGTGGTAAGTGTTTTTTTTTTGTTTGCATATGTGAGTAGGCGGTTTAAAAGGCAGTAGCTGTAACTTAATTTTTATGCAGTATTTTTATACTGTTATGTGTCTTGATTTTTGCCTATTTTGCCAAGTGAGTAAAGTGAAAAGTTACCTCAACACACAAAAGTTAAAAGAACAACATCATAAGTTACAGCTACTGTCCCTTAAAACAAATGAAGATGTGACATGTATGGTAATCTCCTGGCTAGTATAAAACTGGTAGGTTCAAATGCAGGTATGGTTGGGAGGGAGGGGAGCACAGGAAGCATGCATAGCAGCATTTTACCATGAAACCTTTTACCCCACCATTTTTTGTGGCATATTGTCTGCAATCACAGCGGCTTCTATGCCGCTAAAAGCCCCCCCCATTTTTTTGCGGCATATCGTCTGCAATCACAGCGGCCTGTATGCCGCAAAATGTGCCAGAACAGATCTTTGCATGATAAAATATGAATAACGTGCTTATAAGCCACAAACAGTTGCAGCTTGGTATCCACAACTATTGTGGGTTAGCATGCACAACTATGTGCCAGAAGCCATATTTTTTCGTAAGGAGAGCCACCGTAATTTCTCTGTCAGCACTCTAGTGAAAATTGCTTCATTGTGTTTTTCAACATTTAAATTTGTAGTATACAAGTGAATTGCATTTTCACATTGATCTGCTTGACCAAAATTAATCAGCCTTTTGCTGAAGTAGGTTTATATCTTCTTGTGTATATTGGCCAACTCTGAGACGATTAAGTAATTCTGCAAAATGTTTACCATCTTTCTGTCTGCACAGGCGCAATAGAGAGAAATAAATATGCAAAAAGATGAAAGGCTACAGTGGTATTTGTGAAATCGAGCTCAAAGGTCATCGAAGTCATGTGACATTTTGTCAAAAAAATTGTATCCCATAGTTATCCCTATATACCAAAAATCAGACCTCTAGCTCTATTGGCTTGCCCAGAATTAGATATGTGCATAATTAATAAGGTACAGGATATGGCACCATACGGTCTCCCATCTTACCAAATGTGAAGGGTGTAGCACTTGTGGTTATTGAGTTATGGCCATATATGTATATTTGGGTTCAAAGGTGGGATGGCACCATACGGTCTCCCATCATACCAAATGTGAAGGGTGTAGCACTTGTGGTTATTGAGTTATGGCCATATATGTATATTTGGGTTCAAAGGTCAGCCAGGTCACATAATATTTTGTCAAAAAAAAATGTATCTCTTAGTTTCCCTATATACCAAAATCAGACTTCCAGCTCTATTCACTGGCCCAAATTAGATACATGCATAATTAATGAGGTACAGGATGCGTCATCATTAGGTGTCCCATCATACCAAATATGAAGAGTGTAGCCCTTGTGATTACTGAGTAATGAAGAAATATCTATATTTGATTTCAAATTAATTAAGGTCACGTGACATTTTTATCAAAAAAATTGTATCCCATAGTTATCCCTATATACCAACCAGATATGAACTGAACATGGTCACGTGTTTCATTATATATTGCAGTTATGTATAAATTTGAACCTTTGCCACATGTTTGCAACTTCATTGAAAGTGTTATGATCAACATAATGAATAATATTCACCACAGATTGATTCTAAAGCCAAGTATATATCCCCAATCAGGAAAGTTCATTAAAATATGCAAATTAGGAATTGACTGAAATGTTCTCATTAAATATGCAAATTAGGAATTGGCTGAAGTAAAAATGTTAAATGACTTTCAATAATCTCGTATCATAATATCTTTAATGTACAAAGCAATTCGTCAACTTTGGTCAAGTCAAGACAGATAAATATCCTTAATTAGGAAAGTTCATTCATTTTGCAAATAAGGAAGTTGCTAAAGTAAAAATGCTTAATGACTTTAAATGTTGTATCATAGTATCTTTAATGTACATACCAAGTTTCATCAATTTGGTCTAGTCAATACAGATAAATATCCCTAATTTGGAAAGTTCATTGAATATGCAAATTAGGAATTGGCTGAAGTAAAAAATAGTTTAATGATCACCACTTTCAATAATGTTGTTTTATAGTATCTTCAATACATGAGGGGATCGCTCCCTTAACTTGGACGTACCCGAGTAACCCGAGTTGGTTATCAGAGGATTAATCGCTATGTCAACATATGCGAACAGATTATCTTTTAGTTTAAACAAAACATTAGCACTGCCGGAACTACTTTTAGCATGGCCCATGCCGTGACGGCTCTTGTCCGGCACTCATGATTTCCGACCAGCACTTGCTGTTATTTTGAAGTGATCATTTAGTTCATAAAATTGCATGAAGAGTTTACAAAAACGATGGTACTATAGAATCCCTTTCAAATAAAATGCTGTTTAAACAATACTAGCAGTTAATTAACGTACGCTGATTTTGCATACGAAAAGCTATTTTTGTATGAGAAAGTACGGTAGCGAAAATCAGCACAACAAAACAGGACTTCAGCACAACAAAACAGGACTTTTTACTAAAACGTACTCTTTCAATTTCAGTTCATACTCACATTGCGGAAAGGTGTATGGCGTGTAATCCATGCCAAAATTAACACCTTACATTTTGAGCCAACCTACATGCAACTCTCACGAAGGTACATGCAACTCTCACGAAACTGCATGCGATTCACAAAGCTACACGCAACTCTCGCGAACGTGCATGCAACTCACGAGGCTACATGCAACTCACGAAGCTACATGCAACTCACGAACTTGCATTTTGAGCCAACCTACATGCAACTCTCACGAAGCTGCATGCGACTCACCAAGCTACATGCAACTCTCACGAAGCTGCATGCGACTCACCAAGCTACATGCAACTCTCACGAACGTGCATGCAACTCACCAAGCTACATGCAACTCTAACGAACGTGCATGCAACTCACGAACTTGCATGCAACTCACGAAGCTACATGCAACTCGCGAACCTGCATGCAACTCTCACGAAACTCAATGCAACTGGTGAAATGCATTCGCTTTGCGCCGCGACTCGTTTGAATCAGACTCCCTAGATTACCTTTGAAGCTCAACTCATTTGATGACTCTGCATTCGTCTTGCTTTTTGAGCTGACCGCATTCGTGTCGGGGGATAATCCATTTTTTGTTTTTTTTTGGGGGGGGGGCTTGGTTGGGGTGAACCATTTTTGAAAGGAGCCCACAGCATGGTATTTTTTTTCAGATCCGCCTCAATAGGTTTTTTTAGGGCTGCCACTACTGATAATTGCCATACGTACATGATAAAGGTATGTGCCAAAGCCCCCATGGCCATAAAAGGGAAACCTAAGTTTAGCGAATTTCATCATTTATCCCTTCTGATAGAACCCTTGAATAAAAAAACAGCTCAAATTTGCCACATACTTGCACGCGCTGACAACTATGGCGCGATGAAAAGAGAAGTTGAATACATTTATGCTTGGAATCTAATTGCGAAACGGATGCGCTATTTTGCGGGTTGCGGGCTGCGGGCATGAAAAAATGTGTGATTTTTGGTATCATTTTCGCTAGTAGATAGAATAAATGCTAAAATAGTATCTAGATGTATTTGTTTATGGAATAAAAGCCGTGAACTTCTTGAATAATGCCGTTATTTTAGCTTACATCTGGTAAAGCACCACCAACGTCAGAATAGTCCATTTCCCATCCAACATTCGCCGTTGCACAGCGCACTGCCGATCGAAGCTTTCGAAATGATATGACTGAACACAGATGAGTAATAATATGAACACAAGACAGATTTCACAACAACTCGCTATATTAACTTTTTATGTAATGATTAGGACGGATAGTTTAAAAGTAAGTTTCGGATCGTTGACAGCACAGATGAACTGGGAGATGAACTTTGGTTCGTTGAAACTCGACACGCCTAATAATTTGTTACTTTTTCATAGAATGCCATGCCCTTCTCACACTTCAGATTAGTTCAACCGCCGATAAAAGCACAATTTTCAGAATCGTTTTCAATGCCGTTTAAAATTATTTTATTGTGGTGAACACGATAATAGTCCTAGGAAACTTTTCATAGTCACGCTGGATCAAATGCATATGGAGCGACTATCATGCTGCAGGTGCAAGTCATAGAATATGTTCATGATATTAGGAGATACACAATTATTGAGAGCTGCAGAACACAAACTCATCCAAAAATATTCCTATTAGATCGATTCCTGAAAATAAGTCGACGCACCGACGTGTTTTTCCCGCTGAAATTCTCGCGTAAAATGTTAGCGGAATGTCGTTCTCTGTGGTCGTGACCTCGGTTGAACCGAAACGGCAAAGTAAGCTAAGTCCATTGTCGTACGTCTTTTTCTTTTTAAAGATTTCATGAAAAATACACGGCATTTAAATACACAAAACTTCTACGCTTTTTGAAGTCAAATCGTTCCTTACACATTGCATTTAAGTAGGCATTGTTTAATTTTCTGTATGTGTTGCCCTAGAACCGAATTGTGAATAGATGCATTACAAAGAATTTACTTCCTATGGCCTGATACTAGAAATGTAACAATTTTCATTCCGCGATAAGTGGCGACATTTCCGAGGCGCGAATTTTTTTTGTCAGTCGTCTGGTATTATTTCTCACTCACATCCATGGCAAGAAAGAAAAGTGATTTCAGATCCCAAATTATTTGTGATGGCCAGGCAGCTCGGAACAAATAAATTGGTCCTCGGAATCGCCGCTTTTAGTTTAGCAGATTTTGATTTTTTTTCAGAAACATGACGTATTTTCACCCACTTGGTATGGTCTGTTATAGCATCTTTAGTCAAAAAAATCAATTTTACAGCATATATGTTTTCAACAGCCTTCAAATGTACAGTATTATGTTAAAATACACAATATGGAATATGTTGTTTCATTAATTTTAACCATCTTGACCCGATGTTGAAAATATGGATTTGGCAGGAAAAGGGATACTGTACGATAGACCTGATAATGATTATTGATAATAGACACCTTCTAAAGGTTTTATTTCTTATATACTAAATGCCATATTACATATATTAGAAATCTAGCCATAATTCTAAAAACCCGCAGCCCGCAGCCCGCAACCCGCAACCCGCAACCCGCACTTTAGCAGATACCATTGCGAAAGGGCTCATGGTAGCAGCATGCTTGACGTCATCGGCGATACAGACGATTGGAGCTATCAGGGAGAGGAGTAGGCCTACTGTAATTATGCGTCAACAGTTCAGAGCTTACGTAAGACGACTATAGAGAGTTAGGACAGTTATATTTCTGACATCGATTATTACTTTCCAAGACTAAAATCAAACCATACCAATTTCAACCAAGATGTGTAATAGTGGGAAAGCATCTCCACTCATATCTTGGTTGTTTGCGTTTTGTATATGATTCCGTGGAGGGAGCCACTGTACTTGTACAGACCCCGAACTTGATTGGAGACACTAAGTTGAAGTGACCCTGCGATCCTTCAACGCTACATTTCGAAAACAGTTTTCTTCATCAGTAGCTTAATATTAATTTTTCGTTCGTGAATGATACGGAATGATTGGCTGATTGTATGTGTTACCATGTAAATCGAACTTGGCCAGATCGAAATGGCTGATATATCGGGAAATATTTATTCGCGATTTAACAAATCTATAATATCGTCTGTTTTTCGAAGTTAGGGTCGAACTTAGGGAATCGGGCTTGCTCAGATCTGTAAAGTGAGGAATGCTCCAATATATATTGGATATTTACCCGCGATTTGAAAAATCTAGTATAGTCTATTGTTGTAGGCCTAGAGAATGTATTTCGCGCAAGACCAGCCAAAACTTCTCATGATGTCCAATTGGTCCTCTGTCCAAGTCCCGATCATCGAGTAAAATGTATTAAATGTAAAGAATGTATTTCGTGCTAGGCCCTCCCAAACTCTCGATGATATATGATATCCGATCGTCCCTATCGACGAAGTTCAAATAGTAATGTGTATGAAAGTTTCGTGTGGACATTTAATGAAAATGCATTAAATGTAAAAATTGTATTTCGTGCATGAATAAATCTAATAGTGTAAAACATGCAGGATTCTTGACTACCGACCATGGATGCTGTTTTGAATTAAGAGTAGGACAGAGGTGGTCGATGGTCAGATATGTTTGGTGGTGAAATCTCCGATATACATCCGATATTTACCCACGATTTGACAAAGTATCGTCTGGTATCATAGTTGAAGTCCGAAATCGCCGATAGTTATCGGCTCTACAAGTCACAGACAGTCAGACAGCCAAGCGCTCATTAGCATATATAGACACTATCAACCGATCGCGAGTGACGTGCAAAACTTTTGACTACACTGTAAACCGGGCGATTCGGATTTGCCGTCGAAAATCTAACATAAAAATGCGCTCAAAATACATGACATTTACCACATACGTAAATTACATGTTGAACTATGACGCTCATTGATTTTATTCCAAAAAATTCCTTTGAGTTATTTTATAAATCATGTAAAACTGAGCACTCTCTGTGACACAAATTCATCAGCCGGGTTCTAGGCAATTCACTGCAAATCCGAAAGATAGCAGAACTCAGAATGAACTGAGAGGTTGTTCCATATAAGCTTTATCGAAATGGGTACTTTCTAAATCTTTAAATGCTTGCGTTATGGTAGGTGTCAAAATTAACGATCTGATTTCCCTACAAAATGAGAGGCCGCGCTGGTCGCCATGCTAATCAGACGAGACTAGCGATCCTGGCAGGCAGGCTATGACCTCGGCCTGTTCTTAGTTTAATGTTAAAACCATAAAACCAAGAAATCTAGTTGTTGTTGTTATTGTTGTCTGTATTGTTGTTTATGTTTATTAGTCGTGATGTTGTTGTTGACAAATGGAATTCAACTAACATAAATGTTGTGTTGTGGCTGTTTCAAACGCAATGTAGATGCCATTAGAAACGCTACAAGGACACCATCATTCTTTGACACGATGGGGCGATGTATACCAACGTACACTCTCTCCATGTGCATGTGCACAACCCCACAACCCGTCGTGAAGGAAAAACTTTGAAAAACTACTTAACTTTCTCCTGACATGCATCGCCACGACCAACGACCTTTTCTTCAAAGAAAAACTTTGAAAAAATATTCTATTTCTCTTGGCATTTATCGCCACGACTCTACGACCGGTCGCGAAGGAAAAACTTGTAAATATATTACTCTATTTTATCCCGACTCGTATTTTATCGATGTCGATACGGTCAATGTACTGTGAAAATATTGTATGACTTGATGATTTAGGCAGGGTACAGTACGCAATATACGCAAATTGTCCGAGTTGAAGTATGAAACTTTAAAAAATCAGGTGGTAAACAAAATTATGAAAAGCCTCCGCTGGACAAATAATTGTGAACGACCTCCCAGAAAGTAATTATAAAATCTGAAGCTGTCGGTGATGTTGGAAACTCCAGGAATCACTCATCATAGTGTACATAGGTAACCACCCTTTAAGGCAATCTGCATATTGCAAATGTTCAGTGTTTTTGTAAATTGTTCTCTTACATTAATTCGATTGTAAAGGATATATCCTTGGGCACTTCCTGTCGACTTTTATGATTTCAATTTGTTTTGTCTACGTCTGACAAGGCGATTGTAAGGACTACGTATTTAGCAGGCTAATACTCGACCCGTAAAACATCGCCAGCTGTACGCATACGCTGTGTGAAGTTGCCCTCATTTTCCTTATTGAATAGTCACGGAAGTGAATAGCGCAGAGAACAAACAGTAGAGAGAAATTTGAAACGGTGCGGAGAATTGTCTCCCAGCAGGGA
Organism: Ptychodera flava; assembly: GCF_041260155.1. Taxonomy (NCBI): domain Eukaryota; kingdom Metazoa; phylum Hemichordata; class Enteropneusta; family Ptychoderidae; genus Ptychodera; species Ptychodera flava. The sequence goes on along the minus strand of NC_091942.1, from coordinate 18,931,768 downwards.
GATTTGAAACAGCCTGCGGAGAAATTTTAAACAGTAGAGAGAAATTTTAAAAGGCACCAAGATTTTCAAACAGCGCGGAGATTTTTACACAGTGCGGAGAGTTTTCAACAGCGCCGAGATTTTTACACACTGCCGCGAATTATTTTACACAGCGCGGAGATCTTTACACAGCACGGAGAGTTTTCAACAGCGCCGAGATTTTTACACACCGCCACGATTTATTTTACACAGCGGAGATTTTTTAAGAGCACCGAGATTTTACACAGCGCGGAGAATTTCCATGAGCGCAGAGATAAATTCACACAGCACGGAGATTTTAACGCTGCGCAGACAATTGTTGCTTTCATCCATGGTAATCGAGTGACACGATGACATCGTACAAACGAGGCAATGCGACGGGCAACTCAAGTTGCTTGTTGCACTGCATATACTATATGTCGGGTCATTTTTTTCAGATCCCCTGGCTCACTGGCAGAACACATCTGAATACGTCATATGACGTTGGTATGACGCGTTGTGACGTCTCATAAGCTTCCGCGTTGTCGGAGCAAAGTTAGTCACTTTAATGATGGGTTGGTTTATTGTAAACCACATTGTGGCACAGTCTACTTGAAGTAAAATGAGAGTCAAATAAAATACGATAGAACCTCATTCACACACGTTAACCGACATAGTGTACTCCAATTCACGTATGGTTTTCTCAACCCAGAAGTGCCTTTATTTAAATCGAAGGCAGCATGCAGCAGACCCTATTTAAAATTGGTTTACCCCACCAAGTCCCCCCTTCACACGGACTTTCCCCCGACACGAATGCGTTCAGCTCAAAAACGAGCTTCAAGCAAAATGAGTTGAGCTTCAAAGGTAATCTAGGGAGTCCGATTCAAATAAGTCGCAGCGCAAAGCGAATGCATTTCAAGAGAGTTGCATGAGGTTCGAGCGAGTTGCATGCAGGTTCGCGAGTTGCATGTAGCTTCGTGAGTTGCATGCAAGTTCGTGAGTTGCATGCACGTTCGTTAGAGTTGCATGTAGCTTGGTGAGTTGCATGCACGTTCGTGAGAGTTGCATGTAGCTTGGTGAGTCGCATGCAGCTTCGTGAGAGTTGCATGTAGCTTGGTGAGTCGCATGCAGCTTCGTGAGAGTTGCATGTAGCTTGGTGAGTCGCATGCAGCTTCGTGAGAGTTGCATGTAGCTTGGTGAGTCGCATGCAGCTTCGTGAGAGTTGCATGTAGGTTGGCTCAAAATGCAAGTTCGTGAGTTGCATGTAGCTTCGTGAGTTGCATGTAGCCTCGTGAGTTGCATGCACGTTCGCGAGAGTTGCGTGTAGCTTTGTGAATCGCATGCAGTTTCGTGAGAGTTGCATGTACCTTCGTGAGAGTTGCATGTAGGTTGGCTCAAAATGTAAGGTGTTAATTTTGGCATGGATTACACGCCATAGAAAGGTGCATGCAATGTAATGAAAGTCACGAGCAAACTTTGGTGTCAAGGGATCCAGTCTTTGAATTATCAATGAACACTCACTTATTTTTCTGGTCAAAAGCCAAAGGCTACTCGTCCATCGCAATAAGCCTCTCTGTTTGCAGGGTGTTCATTTTTAGCCGGATGCCGGCCAAATTGACCGGCTACTTCCGTATTTTGGCCGGCTACTTTTCAGCGATGTTTCGCTCTCTAGCCCCGAAATTCTGGTTTTGATAATGATATTTTGATGTTTGTTGTCTTGCAAGCCGGAGATAACATTTCAGAAGTGCCTATGTGGCTATATGTAATCTAGCAATTTACGCGGTGAACTTGTTGCTATCTAGTATCAGCCTGTAGTACCGCGATCTGCGAACGTGTACTGTACTGGGAATCGCTCTCGAGGTCATCCTTGCTTTCCCGACTACAGTCCGAATTATTCCGACGTGAACTCACATCGGGTGCAGCTTGCCATTGGACTGACGTTACGCCCACCAATAGCCGGCCATTTCCGAATATAGCCGACGTTTGTTTCTCTCAAACGCGAAAGAGAAGAAAGTCTCAAACGCGGAAGAGAAAGTCGACGCTTCAGAGCTTTTGTTTTCTGCGTAAGAGTAGGGCCTTGTCTGATGGGTAGGTTTTTGATCAAATGTAAAGCGACCAAAAGTTACTGAGTCTCATTTGTCATACTTTTGAAACGCCACGTCAATCCATCCATAGTCGATCATAGATCTACATCGCGTTTTGTGGAGGGGCCGTGGTTAAGCGGAAGGGAAAGTCTACGCGGGAGTCTATGCTTGAAAACTTTGATTTTCTGCGTAAGAGTAGGACTTTGTCTGTTGGTTGCCGGAGGTTTTAGATCAAATCTAAATAAACAAACAAATACTTGGTCTCATTTTTCGTACTTTTGAAACAATACGTCGATCACAGTGTCAACTTTCAGGTCGACCACTGTCCTCTATCCACCGGTCTGGAAACGCCTATTGTCAAAGGTGTCAATCACCTGGATCGCACAGCCAAACCGCGATACGAGGGGCAGTCACATGATAATGCGTAGCTTGGGTTTGTCCTGCATGCCACAGTCCCCGATTGTGTGTACGCTTTTCTCGAATTTTCGCTGTTTTTGGCTCTGGTAAGTGTTCTCTGCGTCTATCTACGATACGAAGACAGAAATTATCATATCCTGAAACCGGTGCTTTTTTTTCGTGATCCTTCTCCCATCGTAAATGATGATAGTATGCGATAATTTCTGGGGTTGATCGCTGCGAGTGTGTTGACGCATGGATGTCTATTTTTTACATTCATGGTTGACGTAGCACAAACAACGGCTGGAATCACACCGGAAAATTTGTCGTCGCTTTCTCTTGCAATGCTAATATTCAGTGCCTCCAAATATGATCTAATTATGTTTTCTGTGTAATATTCTGTGAAATCATGTCTGTTAACTGAGCAGAATAGGAAAGACAACTGCAGAAATGCATGGATAGAGGGACTGTGGGTCGACCGATATTGCATTATGTGTAAGCTTACTGTGTCACTATCGACTAGTCGAATGCAGGTTGTGTTGTACACATACGGTGTCGTACAGGTTGACGTTGGGTGTCGTCAATTTGGAATTTTATCAAATATGAACACTGGAATTTAGCTCTCTTTTTCAATTATATTCAACATCACCAAAAATCAATGGTAAGCTCGCGAATTCGTTTTATTGTGAAATTAATACCGTGAATTAAATCACTGAAAATTGTGCCGTCCGCCGACCGGCCTCGTTAACTGCCTCTACTATATCTCCTTTCTTATAATATGTACGAGTGGCCATACTATTTACAGACGGATCCGGCTAGCAATTCATGAACTTAAATTCGCTCTATAGGAGATGTAACGTCACAGCACAGTCCCTCTATCCATAGAGGGACTGTGGTCACAGGATACGCGAAGCTCTTAGAGTCCTTACTCACTCGTTACGTTATTTACAAGTGCAAGAAAAATCTCGTGGAAAGAACATTCCATGCTGTTCTGATTACATTTCCATAAGGATCAATGCGCGTTACTGAAGTGAAGTGTCCGAAAATAGGAAACTTGAATGAAAGTGAACGAAGAACGATATTTTGTTTCACCATATTTCTAAAACTTAGTTTAGAGCCTAAATTAAAGAATAAAGTAGATTACTTGCGATGAAAAAAGGGCAGTTCACTTTTTCTTGTCAACATAGTTCCATGTGCAAGCATATGTGTGTGCCCGTGGTACTGAGTGAGTCGTTACAGCCCTGACGTTCCTATTATAGCACCAGCTCGATAAGATAATCGCAACAATGGAAAATTAACACCTTGGGGATTAAAAGTCTTCTGTTTGTCACCCGAGTTGGCAGGCAGCAACTCGGGTTTCAGGTACCATCAAAGTTAATGGAGCCTTCCCCTAATGATATGTAGCAAGATTCATCAACCTCAGTCGAGTCAATTCAGATATATATCCCTAATTAGTGAAGTTCATTAAATATGTAAATAGGGAATTGGCTGAAGTAAAACTGCTTAATGATTTTCAATAATGTTATATCATAGTATCTTCAATGTACATAGCAAGTTTCATCAACTTTGGTCAAGTCAATTCAGATATATATATCTAATTAGGAAAGTTTATTAAATATGCAAATAAGTATTTGGCTGAAGTAAAAATGCTTAATGACTTTCAAAAATATTAGATCATAGTATCTTTAATGTACATAGCAAGTTTCATCAATTTTGGTCATGTCAATTCAAATAAATATCCCTAATTTCAAAAGTTCATTAAATATGCAAATTAAGAGTTTGATGAAGTAAAAATGCGTAATGACTTTCAATAATGTTAAATCATAGTATCTTCAATATACATACCAAGTTTTGTCAATTTTGATCAAGTCAAATCAGATATATATCCCTAATGAGGAAAGTTCATATGCAAATTATCCATTATCTTTTATGTCACCCCTTCATACCTTTCACAGCTGATATATCTTGGTGTGATCAACATTTGTAGCAAGTCTCATCAAATTGTGTGCAGTCATTGTCAATATTATATCTGGGTTTTTTTCTAAAATCATTAATTATGCAAATGAGCATAAAGTAAGCAACCCAAACCCACCAAAAACTAATAAGTTCTTGCCATATGCATACTGAATCTATGTACCAGATTTGATTCTGATCTGATCTGAAGTAAAAATGCTTAATGACTTTCAAAAATATTAGATCATAGTATCTTTAATGTACATAGCAAGTTTCATCAATTTTGGTCATGTCAATTCAAATAAATATCCCTAATTTCAAAAGTTCATTAAATATGCAAATTAGAGTTTGATGAAGTAAAAATGCGTAATGACTTTCAATAATGTTAAATCATAGTATCTTCAATATACATACCAAGTTTTGTCAATTTTGATCAAGTCAAATCAGATATATATCCTAATGAGGAAAGTTCATATATATGCAAATTATCCATTATCTTTTATGTCACCCCTTCATATCTTTCACAGCTGATATATCTTGGTGTGATCAACATTTGCAGCAAGTCTCATCAAATTGTGTGCAGTCATTGTCAATATATATCTGGGTTTTTTTCTAAAATCATTAATTATGCAAATGAGCATAAAGTAAGCAACCCAAACCCACAAAAAACTAATAAGTTCTTGCCATATGCATACTGAATCTATGTACCAGATTTGATTCTGATCTGATGAGCCGTTTTTGAGATATTGAGTACACAGACAGACAGACAGACAGACAGACAGACGACACACAGACAGACAGACATCGCTGCGTCATATGCTCACGTGTGTCAACACGTGAGCAAATAATCAGACCTCCAGCTCTATTGGCTTGCCCAAAATTAGATCTGTACATAATTAATGAGGTACAGATTGTGGCGTCATAAGGTTTCCCATCATACTAAATATGAAGGGTGTAGCCCTTGTGGTTACTGAGTTATGGACATATATGTATATTTGGGGTCAAAGGTCATGAAGGTCACGTGATATTTTGTCAAAAAAATTGTATCCCATAGTTATCCCTACATACCAACCAGATATGAACTGAAAATGCTCACGTGTTTCATTATATATTGCATTATATGTAAATTTGAACCTTTGCCACATGTTTGCAACGTCATTGAAAGTAACATGATCAGTATAATGAACAATATTCATCGCCGATTAATTCTAAAAGTTCATGAAGTACGGTATAAAAACATGTAATTAGCTGAAATAAAAAAAAAATTAAAGTTCTTTGACTTCTGTCATTGTATCACCACTTTATATATAGCAAGTGTAATTAGCTTTGGCCAAGTCCTTCAAGCCATATATGCCGAACTGTGAAAGCTCATCAGATATGCAAATTATAAATTTAATTTATAGCTGACAATTGAAAATGTGAAATGACTTTCGATATTGTTTTAACCTGGTATAATCATCAATGTACATAGCATGTTTTGCCAACTTTGATCAAGTAAATCCCAGTATATATCCGTAATTAGAAAAGATCATTGAATATGCAAATTAGGAATTGGCTGAAGAAAAAATGCTTAATGACTTTAAATAATGTTGTATCATAGTATCTTTAATGTATATAGCAAGGTTCATCGACTTTGGTCCGGTCAATTCAGATATATATCCCTAATTAGCAAAGTTCATTAAATATGTAAATTAGGAATTGGCTGAATTAAAAATGCTTAATGATTTTCAATAATGTTGTATCATAGTGTCTTCAATATATGTAGCAAGTTTTGTCAACTTTGGTCGAGTCAATTCAGATATATATCCCTAATTAGGAAAGTTCATTAACTATGCAAATTAGGAATTGGCTGAAGAGAAAATGCTTAATGACTTTCAATAATATTGTATTGTAGTGTCTTTAATGTACATAGCAAGTTTCATCAATTTTGATCAAGTCAATTCAGATATATATCCCTAATTATGAAAATTCCTTTAATATGCAAATGAGGAATTGGCTGAAGTAAAAATGTCTTTTGACTTTCAATAATGTTATATCACAGTATCTTTGATGTATATAGCAAGTTTCAATAACTAAAATCAAGTTAATTCAGATATATATCCCTAATTAGGAAAGTTCATTAAATATGCAAATTCGGAATTGGCTGAAGTAAAAATGCTTAATGACTTTCAAGAATGTTGTATCATAGTAGATTCAATACATGTAGCAAGTTTCATCAACAATGGTCCAGTCAATTCAAATATATATCCCTAATTAGCAAAGTTCATTAAATATGCAAATTGCGAATTGGGTGAAGTTAAAATGCTTAACGACTTTCAATAATGTTAAATCATAGTATCTTCAATGTCCATACCAAGTTGGTCAATTTTGATCCAGTCAAATCAGATATATATCCCTGATTAGGAAAGTTCATTAAATATGCAAATTAGCAACTATCTTTCATGTCATCCCTTAATGCTTCCCACTGCTGATATATCTTGATGTGATCAACATTTGTAGCAAGTCTCATCAAATTGTGTGCAGTCGTTTTTAATGTACATTCATTTTTTCTAAAATCATTAATATGCAAATGAGCAAAAAGTATGCAAGCCAGACCCATCAAAAACTAATCAGTTCTTGCCATTTGCAAACTCAATCTATGTACCAGATTTGATTCTGATCTGATCAGCCGTTTTTGAGATATCGGACCAACAGACAGACAGACAGACAGACAGACAGACAGACAGACACACGGACACACAGACAGACAGACAGACAGACAGACAGACATTGCTGCGACATATGCTCACGTGTGTGAACACGTGAGCAAAAATAAGAACTATAGCTCTATTATTAAGCCCAGAATTAGGTATGTGCATAATTAACACAGGAATTAAGTGGTTGGTCATGTGACATTTTGTCGAAAAACTTTGCTCCCATAGTTTTCTCTATGTACCATAAACACATTGAAGTTGATAGCCAGTTAGAGTGACATCCGATCAAGCTGCAAAACTTAATTAGCCAAGGTATTGTGTATCAGCGATTTTTACGACATTAACAGCTGGGCTTGATGTGGTCTTGTTTATATCTTTAATCAGCTACACCTCTCAGTTACACATCACACCAGGGCCACTCCACTGTACCCAGACAGAGAAACATAAACAAATCACTACACTTTGCAATGTCATGTATCTTTCTTTTTTATTCGTGATGAACAAATGAGCTTGAAAGTTCAGGAAGGTTTTGAAATTTTCGCTTGTCCAGTCTCAGTGAATCTACATATTAAACAATTTTGGGAATTCCTGACAATTGGACACAATGATAAGTTATCTGTTGCTTACAACAGTCTAATCATTGCAATCCTAGTTCTTACAGATGAATCGAATCATGAAATACTGTGAGGGAACATTCTCATCACAGTATACCCCAAAAACAAAACGAAAGAGAAAGTACTAGAGCTGTTACAACTTTAAAAATACCTTAAAGCTAAAAATAGAAATAATAGTGAAAAATTTGTCTAAATGGTATAAATGAAATGAGCTACAAGTAATAGAACACATCATAATCATGTTTGCAAGTGTTTCAGTGAAAAGGATGCCTTGTAACAAACTGTCTTTTTTTACGTTTTATTAGAATCGTTATGTTGAAAAGGTTCTTGCAGTGCACCATTGAGTCCAATCAGGAACTCCACGAATACATTTACAAATGTATTTCAAACATGTAAGTTTATATGATGCTGGTCTAGCCGGTCAATTCCCAAAGCTACCTGAACTTTCACGCTCACTTGATCATCACAAATAAAAATGAAAGATACATGACATTGCAAAGTGTGGTGATTTGTTTATGTTTCTCTGTCTGACATTCATGGAGTGGCCCTGGTGTGTTGTGTAACTGAGAGCATGTAGCTGATTAAAGATGTAAACAAGACCACATCAAGCCCTGCTGTGTTAAAGGGATACAGTCACCTGTAATCTAAATATGCCCATATATGGTCAAAGGGGTCGTTCCTTGGCATTCAAAATGCATATGTGAGGGCGCTGTTTTTAAAAAGCGGCCACCCGCTTAAAATCTGTGATTGGTTAGATTTTCTCTTTCCATGGTAACTGTGGCAAAATTGGAACAGGTGACAGTATACCTTTAATGTTGTAAAACTCGCAGATACACATCTATGGAAGCTAGTTGGCCAAATCTTGACAGAAGGAAGTCTTGACAGAAGGAAGTAAAAGTTGACGCCGCCATTTCTAGTTTTCAATTCTAATAGCTCCTCAGTATATAAAACCGAGGAGCTAAAAAACAAGAATGACAAAAGTAATTAAGGTCTAACTTTAGGTACTGGAGGTCAACTTTAGCAACATGCATAGCAGAAACAAGCCCCTCTTAGTTTAGTATAAACTGTCTTCCCCCATCTACTGTCTATGGTTGCAGCTGGTCTGTTAATATGTAACAGTTCATAAACAATGACAGGAAATGAGTCAAGATCAGTGGAGTTTGCCTGTTTCTCACTGGCATGCGTCCTGCACATTTGCAGGATTTCACTTTTTCTTACCTCATTTGCACATTTTTGACGCTGATGTGTTCATTTGAGCAAATTAACATCTCAACCCCTGCATCTATCTGTACACCAAATACTGAGATGGTAGCTCTGGCGGTATGGGAGCCTTTGTGTGTGACGGACATAAATCCGCACATACCCACAAATATACAGACATACAGACATGCAAATCAGATGCAAATGAACTGATTCAGCTTATATGATAACCTCACATTGGTACACCAAATGTGAGCTAAAAACTGAATATACAATGATATGGAAATGTTGTCTCACAGTCATAAGTATATCTAGACATCACTATGCTTGCATGTAGTAGACTCATACTATGAATTACATTGACTGTCCCTGCACATTACATATGTGTGCAACTGCAAGTCACTCCGTATCAAATAAAAAACATGGGGCCCGGGGGCACCGACGTCCTTTGTACCTCCTTACTGTTTATTAATTGCCATAAATGTGAAATTTGGCAAAAAGTCAAATTGTTTTGACATAAATGAAAGTTATTTGAACTGGTTGGTTACCGGTCCAGCATAAGTTCAAGTGTGGATTCTAAGTATCAACAACCTTGATATGAACCATTGACTAAAAAACATTTGCTTGTTACACTCACCACACTTGTACTTAGTATTTGGAGTGTACACCTATCTACAATACAATGATAAAAAGTTTGGACTCTGTAGGTCAACAGTGCATCTTTAATGTATGAGACTAAATAAGCTTACCCCTCAAGTATGTATTGGCCAAAAACAATATTTAATTTTGAATTATGTAGTGCAGGGAACGACATACAATATGGTGAAAAGCAAACTAAATATAAAAACTGAATATACAATTATATGGAAATGTTGTTTTACAGTCATGAGTATCTGGTGTGTGCCGAGAGACAAATATTAAAATTGGACAGTATCATCCTGACCACAGTTTGTCTGACTGGTTGTTTCCTTCTGATTTTCTGACACGGTGATAGGTACAAAATATTATGCGATTCACGATAGTTATACAACACTAAGCTTGCATTTTGTTCATAGTAGAACTGAGTTTTACATGTAAGATAACTTTCTCGTAAACTGTAAATTCTGGCTTCTGGCAGGTCAAACGTCGCAATACTACATTTTTTGATATGATATGGAGTGATTTGCACACATGCAGTGACAGTCGATATATTCATAGTATGAGAGTCTACTGTACATTAAAGCATAGTGATGTTGACAACTACATGCATGCCAGTGCACGATTTCAAAGTAGCCAGGAGGAAATTCTAATGGTCTTTTAGTGGAAATATAGGTATTAAACGACAGTGAAACAAACAACATTAGTTATCGTGACCTTGCTAAAGTGCAATCTCGGATCATGTATGATCTGATGATCATGCCAAATTACCATGTCGGATTTAGCCCTGCGTACGATGCTGTGTGTTCCGCTACAGCTATTCGCCCCGCTCACCACAGCCCTGCAAAGACCCGGGACGTACGTAGCACAGGCTCTAGAGTCAATGCAGGCGAACCGCTAGCCGCCACTGATACAATAAAAATCAATTGATTTTATTGTATCAGTGGCGGCTAGCGGTTCGCCTGCATTGACTCTAGAGCCTGTGGTACGTAGGGTGGGTGACTTCAAATCCACTTTGGGACTTGACGTAAAAAGCCAAATTACTGCCGAAATTCAGCGTTCTTGGGCCCAAGTCGTATCCTGCCCACCTCAGCTACTCGATCGCTTCCAAAAATGCCAGTCTTTTATTCACTTTTCGTAAATAACCGTCGATGTTGGCAACTCTCTCGCTAGCCCTGCGTACGTACGCAGTGTACGCAGTGCATTCCCTGTGTGCGTTCCTAACACACAGCATCGTACGCAGGGCTAGCGATAGAGTTGCCGACATCGACGGTTATTAAGTAAAAGATGATGTCAAAATCAATGCACAACTGTCGAAATTACCCAAAATAAGCAACAGAAAACTAAAAGTTATCGCTGTGTCGAAAGGACAGTATATCAACATAAAAAGACGCTAGTTTGTTATGACATGGAGGCCGGAGCGGAGGTAGAAGGACAGAGCATTCCCTCGCTCTCACCCAGCTATTAGTCCGGGCCGCCAGTGGGATTGCCTCGCTATTAAAGCCCCAACTCCCGTATAAAAGCGCGAGAACCTACGAGAGTGGTCATAATGGTGGGATATTCAAACGTACTCGGTACGCTCTGGACGCCGTCCATAAAAACGTTAATTAAGAAATCTAACGATTAATTTTTTTCTTGGAAATTGAGGGATATGTGTATAAGTATTTGGGGCACAATATACTTGGTTTCTGACGAAATTAAATTTGAAATGACGTCTGGAACCAGAAAAAGGATAAAATATTTGCCGTAATATCGCCGGTATAACGTTCGATGTTCAGTTTGAATCTGCATGATTGACATGATATGCAAATTGCAAATGAGTCATTAGCGATACGTTGTTTACTTTTTCCGTACGTAGCGTTGATTGTTCAAGGCGGGGAAAAACACCAAATACTCGGAGCGTACCGAAAGATACAAACGCACACACACTGTGTATAACAAATACATGCAAACACATTTGATTCGGTAGTTCTCTTTTTGGAAAATTTGTTGGTCCTGAAAAGGACCGTTTTCATTTGTGTTGGCCTACCTGAGCCGTACATTTTACAGACAGGAAGGCCTATACTGTCATTCATGCCCGGCATAAAGTACGTCTGGTATGTTCGGGTTGAGACCACGGACAAGTACCAGCACAAATTCTGGCATGATCTTTCACTTTGTCTACACTGTCTGTATATCTTCTATCTTCTTTTCAAATGTCAAGTTTTACCCTCTAGTCAACGTACTGTTGAAAGCGCAATCATCGCAATGCGATATGCGTAACTATCGCTTCTTTATAGCTGTTTCCAAAAGTGATATACATTTTTTTTCCCGATCTAAAGCCGTGCATGCCTATGCAACACAAAGCGAACAAAGTCAAAATTCAAAAAGACAAGTAGCCTCCAATGTGCTGACAAACCGGGATTTTTTTGACGCCTGCAATCGCCTTCGGCATATTCGGTCGTCACTGTGCTGGGTCACTTATACTGATCTCAGTGATCACACGTCGAGTTGACAAACGTCGCCGGCGGCAGCTGAGGTCACCGTACTAATCAGTCCCATAAGTTGCACTCAAATGTCCGCGCTCGATCCCCATCACAGTTAGCTCCAATCATTCCTGGCAAAGAAAATTCCCGTGGCTACCTCTAGTGCTCATCAGTGACCGCTATCTTCATAAAGCCAGCTGACATAGTGTGATTAGCAGTCTGACTCTGACTACCACGCGTTTGTAATGAATAGTATCGCGACTGCGTGGAGAGTGTAGAAGTGCAGTGCACTCGATTTTGGCGGGATCGTTCAAAGTAGCGAAATACTAGAACTCACCATTTTATAAGGAGGGATGAACATTGAAACGAATGCTCGGAGAATTTATGAAATCACTTTATTCTGATTTTATTTTTGGTGATTAAATATTAACAGGTTTGATTTCTAAAATAAGTATTTTTCAGAAGCTTTTTGAAATAATCATAAGACAACAAATCGACACCACATTTCATTTCGGTCACCATAAAACTTGTAATCGAAGCGGGGAATAGTCGTCGGTACCCTCCCATCCGACAGCGCCGAGTTCATGAGACAACGAAAGTTTTGAAAAGGAAACTACAACTACCATCCAAGAACTGTGGAAAACTACGTTTTATAATGGAGACACAGCCCTGCCTCGCTGAACTAAGGTCGAACGAGGAAGGATTGTTTGTAAGACAAAAGCTCTACAAAATTTGGTAGACGACTTGGCCGTTGAGCATTGTGGTAAATGTCCGTCGTCCATTGAAATAACCACACTCGATAAATTTGGACATCTAGTAGGCGAATTTGCTGTTCTTTCAGAACTGTTTTGATTTTTTCCCGTTCTTTCCTGAAATGCGGCATTTCTAGGACGGCGTTTGGACAAAACGGTGCTTCATTATTATCTTCAATCAAGACTCCCTGCAAGAGTGATGTACACTATATATACTATGACTGAGCCGAGGAAAACCCCGATAATAGATCCCGTGGCAGAAAACTACATTTTCTACGATTCTGCATCGTTTACCCGTATACAAAGATGCGGATAGCTATTGCCACTGTCATGATATGCATTATGTTGAATCATTCAAAAAGGCGCTGAATACAATGACAAACGCTTCGTTTTCGGACGAGAAACGTATACCATGACGCATGAGAACTAAGGAGTGTCGATCGATCGCCTGGCAACGTCATCACGGTTTGTACAAATCCGAGGCGACGCCGCGCCGAACCTCTGCTCCAGTAAGACTTCGAAAAGTCTATGTTCAAGAAAAACCTATTGGGGAATGAGTGGATGTAACGTATGGAAAGTAAACCGTAAAATTGGGTGAAAATAGTATACGTAAAGTCACCGTGCAGTCATGTTTACAGTATGTGGCGTGCACGTTCTATTTTTGGAGGTGTTCAACCAGCTGTTTTAATTTGCTACTTTTTGTTCACAAAGAAACCATATTAGTTATGTTTTGCTCCGCCCATTTTCATCGATTTTTCTCGGTAGGGCCCTACCGAGAGTTACCGGTTTAAAAGCAATGGATTCGCCGGTACTGGGGGAGTACGGAGGCCATCATTCTTCAGTCTATCGAAGGAGAGGTTCGTGCCAAAAAATACATGACAGCAATCAAATATACGCTAAAACCTTTAAAACGTCAAAATCCGCAACTGACCGACAAACATGATGGCAGTCCTTGAAAAACAACGCTAACTTGTTATGTGCGCATGCGCATATTAAGGGGAGACCCATTTGATTTCGGGGGGGGGGTATGCAGGAAGTGGGTATGGGAACTTTTTTTTGTTAGAGAGACAGCATTTTTTTATTTCTACAGTCAGACCTGCATCAATTTTTTTTTCAAATGGAGTAGCAGTGCAATTTTTCAAATTTAAGCCAGTGTTTCACATATCACAGGATGTTTTTATTTATTCATTTTACATTCCAACAAATGACAAACAAAATGGAAAGTCTATTATATATACAACTTTAAATTATAGAACACTTTTTTGGCAAATCAACTGTGATCAGTACTATACCTGCTTTTCTTTAAAACAGTCAATTCCTTTTAAGTTCTCAGGGGAGATGTTATCTTTTGTGGTCAGAGAAACAAGGCTCACACATTGTATTTCATTATATTTGTTGTTCCTCAATTTTCATTGTCATTAACTTGTAATCTTTCTAACATATTTATATTGAGAGAATAATGTATTGGTTTTAACACTAGTTTATTGACTCCTATCTTGTGTTTTAAATTTTCACGATTTAGAGAAGTCAAATAGTCCCATCTAGATATTGCCTATACCATTGAGATATTGCAACAGAAATCCTGAAACATGATTTCTTGGGTCAGAAAAGGGAAGGAAAACATTCAAGTGCACCGAGGTGTACAGTAGTGAATGCTTATATCATAAGTGCTGGAAAAAAACACATAAGAATTACTTGTGGTAAAAACATTTGCGTGCCTTTGGCAGCATGCCAGCAAAGAATACATGAGAATGAAGTTTCCAAAATTTTGCTCATTTCAACAGCATTGTGACAATTCCTTTTTTATTTCTGTCTATTATGAGAATATTTTTTTCTCAAGCCATTACAGGCTTAATTTTTTTCTTTTATTTCACCTGGTGACAATTTTTTTCCTCGAAATCCTCCATACCCCCCCAGAAATCAAGTGGTTCTCCCCTAAGTGAGCCCCTGACCTATACGGGCCAGTGGATTACTTCCTCAGTAGAACTGATATGCCTGCCAGTACCGGTGTTTATCGCCTACGGAGGCCATCATTCTTCAGTCGATCAAAGGCGCCTTTCGTACCAAAAAATACACGACAGCTGCAAAAGTGCATCACTGTCAACTTCATAACTATAGAACATGTTGAAATACACAGTGAAACGTTCACAATGTAAAACACGGTCCCTCCAGTGGAGGGACCGTGTGTAAAAAATGTGCCCATACCGAGAAACAAGATGGCGTCCGTTTCGATTCTTCAACTCAGATTTTGTCCTAGAGTTGTGCGCATGCGCAGACGGTAGCTTTAGCGAAAGTGAGGCAAAATCAAGTAAATATAAAATAAAATGGATAAAAATATTGTTTAAAAATAATGTAAGGCATGTATCACCAAATTTTGAACATTTCTGACGGTATTTCAACTATACGAACACCCATGCCAAACATCACAATAATCAAATCAGTGGTTTTGAGGAAAAAGTGAAAATAGTGGTTTTCAGAAAAAAGCTAAAAAAGTGACTTTAAAATGATTCAATCAAAAAAAGAAAAAAGACCGTTTGAGATACATGCCCAAGTGACCACCAGACCAAATTTAGAAAAAGTTACTGAAGCGTTTCTGAGATACCTGCGTCCACAGCATACGGCCCACTATGTTGGCCGTATTGGGCCGCGCAATCACATTAGTACCTTGTGCCCACAGGGCACAAAGTACTAAAAATGTAATATTGCGACGTTAACGTTTGAGCTGCCTGAAGCCAGAATTAAAAAAATTGGACAGCATCATCCTGACCACAGTTTCTCTGACTGGTTTGTTCCCTTCTGATTTCCTGATACAGTGATAGGTACAAACTATTATATTATGCTGCTATTCACGAGAGTTGTACAACATAGCTTGCATTTTGTTCACAGTAGAACTAAGTTTTACATGTATTAAAGATAACTTTCTCTTAAACTGTAAATTCTGGCTTCAGGCAGCTCAAATGTTAACGTCTCAATATTACATTTTTTTTTATTTGATACGGAGTGACTTGCAGTTGCACACATATGTAATGTGCAGGGACAGTCAATGTAATTCATAGTATGAGTCTACTACATGCAAGCATAGTGATGTTGCATGCATGCCAGTGCACGATTTCAAGTAGCGACGAGGAAATTCTGATGGTCTTTTAGTGAAAATATAGGTAACAACAGTGAAACAACCAACATTAATTATTGTGACCTTGCTAAAGTGCAATCTCGGATCATGTAGGATTTTGCTGTGATTCTGAAGTGCATGTACTTCCTAAGTAAATCCGTCAACATATAAGCACACGCTGTCTTTAGCAATCGAAGTCAACAATGATGTCAAAATCAACACACAACTGACGAAATTACCCAATTTCAGCAACAGAAAACTAAAAGTTACCGCTGTGGAAAGGACGGAAAGCGACGCTTACTAGTTATGTGCGCATGCGCATACTGAGCGTGCTCTCGCCCTGCTCTGTAGCTAGTACGGGAGTCACGGTGGGATTGCCTGGGTAGAATTTTACAAGTTTGCCGCTAAAAAGAATTGGCTTTGCCGGTACCGCGACCGGGTGAGTACCGAGTACGGAGGCCATCATTCTTCAGTTGATCGAAGGCGCGTGTCGTGCCAAAAAATACACGACAGCAACAAAAGTAACATCACTGTCAACTTCATATTCACAAGACATCATAAAATACACGCTAAAAACTGTAAAACATCAAAATTCACACCAGTCTGAGAAACAAGATGGCGTCGGTTTGATTTTTCAAAGTCCTCTGAAAGCAACGCAAACTTGTTATATGCGCATGCGCGTATTAAGGGGAGATCCATTTGATTTCTGAGGGGGATGGAGGAAGTGGGTATGGGAGCAATTTTCTTTTCCAGTCAGAGTGACAGCAATTTTTTATTTCTACTGTCAGACCTGCATCAATTTTCTTTTCAAATGGAGTAGCAGTGCATTTTTTCAAATTTAACCCAGTGTTTCACATATCACAGGATGGTTCTATGTATTCATTTTACATTGCAACAAATTAAAACAAAATGGAAATTCTAGCTTTAAATTATAGAACACTTTTCTGGCAAAATCAACTCTGATCAGTACTATACCTGCTTTTCTTTAAAACAGTCAATTCCTTTTAAGTTCTCAGGGAAATCTTTTGTGGTCAAGAAACAAGGCGCACACATTGTCTTTTATTATATTTGTTGTTCCTTAATTTTTCATTGTCAACTTGTAATTTTTCTAACGTATTTATATTGAGAGAAAAATATAATTTCTTGAGTCAGAAAAGGGAAGGAAAACATTGAGTGCACTGAGGTGTAAAGTAGTGCATGATTATATCATAAGCGCTGGAAAAAAAAACATAAGAATTACTTGTGGTAAAAACATTTGCGTGCCTTTGGCAGCATGCCAGCAAAGAATACATGAGAATGAAGTTTCCAAAATTTTGCTCATTTCAGGTGCATTGTGACAGTTTTTTTTACCTCGGTCTGCTATGAGAATTTTTTTCAAGCCATTACAGGCTTATTTTTTTACTTCTATTTCACCTGGCTACAATTTTTTCCTTCAAGATCCTCCGTACCCCCCCCCCCTTCAGAAATCAAATGGTGTGATCCTGACCTATACGGGCCAGTGGATTGCTTCCTCAGCTGCTCAGTAGCTTGTACCGGTGATTATCGCCTACGGAGTCCATCATTCTTCAGTCGATCGAAGGCGCCTTTCGTACCAAAAAATACACGACAGCAGCAAAAGTACCATCACTGTCAACTTCATAACTACGAAACATATTCAAATACACGGTGAAACGTTTATAACGTAAAAAATGTAACCAGACCGAGAAACAAGATGGCGTCCGTTTCAATTCTTCAGCTCAGATTTTGTCCTACAATTGTGCGTGTGCGCAGACGGTAGCTTTAGCAAACGTGAGTAAAAATCAAGTAAATATAAAGTAAAAATGGATAAAAATATTATTTAAAATAATACAGGCATATATCACCAAACTTTCGACATTTCTGACAGCATTTCAACTATACGAACACCCATGCCAAACATCAAAATGATCAAATCGGTGGTTTTGAGAACAAATTGAAAATACTGGTTTTCACAAAAAAGCTAAAAAAGTGACTTTAAAATGATTCAATCAAAAAAGAAAAAAGAACGTTTGACATACATGCCCAAGTGACCATCAGACCAAATTTCAGAAAAAGTTACAGAAGCGTTTCTGAGATACCTGCGTCCACGGCATAACGGCCCACTATGTTGGGCATATAGGCCCGCGCAATCACATTTTAGTACTTTGGGCCCACAGGGCACAAAGTACTAAAATGAAATGAGCTCAGAACGCCGATGAGTTACTAGTATTCGGTACAGCAGGAGAATAGATCCTGGGCGCCGGGCATGGCATTCACTGCCCAGCGCCCGAGTGGCAGCGATGCACGGCTAAGGCGGAGTTGTGATCCTAGGCTACGGTGACAGGAGCAACTGTACGACCCCGGCATGGAATGTTGCTCAGAAGGAGTTATGATCCGGGATGGCACGAGAGCCTATACGTACGGCCCCATGCATGGAATATTGCCGGTCAAGCTATCCAGAGCATGGCGGTACGAGCGCGAGCGATCACAAAAACACGCACAACTCATTATGCCTGACCTCATTTATAATGCCAGCCTCTAAACCAATAGGCCAGTGCTGTGATGTCATGTGATATTATTCATGACATTAATTGGGCCATATGGAATTTTCGCGCCATATCAAAATACTTGATAATCTTGAATATGTACGTCCTTACTATATTTAGGCATAGCTGATGACTCAAACTTTGGGGGAGTAACAATTCGCAAAGCTTCATTCAATGATGTGGTCGAGGATTGGCTGATGCCGCATTCGATGCCCTTACGACTGGAATTTGTCATGTGTCAATCAATGATTTTCATTGCAAGTTGCTCGAAATCGTGTCAATCACAGCAATTGCCGACAGGGCGGCAAGCTAACGATGAGTATTCTAAAACTGTATGTTGCTAGGAGTAAACCATTGCCGATTGCAGAGGTTTGAGCTCTCCTGACGGTATGGAAGAAAGTCGGCTTGATAATTATAGCGTTTTTCAGAAATTCTCTCACAAGTATAGGATGCTTAAAACACATTATAATGATAACCGTTGCAATCAATTATTCTGAAATAATTAATGATAAGGCCTTATTTTTTGCACTAGATTGTTTATATGATTTTTAGACAAAAAAGTACAAAGTGTCAAAGAGACGTCCTGTCAACCCCATGGAAAATGTACCCTCCAATTCTTATAGCAGTGAGGATAGCGGGACTGTAGCACCCCTTTATCCAATGGTCAAAGCCTTGCTAAACATGACACTTGCAGCCTTTTTCGATCAGCGTCGATCCCAAGACCATGATCATGCAACAACATTGACAAAATTTTCGTATTTTGCCCCATATTCGCATACATGAATGCCCTCCATTTCTGCCAACGATCGCGTACCTAGTGACCCAGTTGACATCGTTTTACGTTTATATAGAAACTGAGGTGCATTTAATCTGCATCATTTGACGATCCTGTCTTTGGACAAAAAAGTACAAGTTTTTAAAAGTTGAGTTTGTTCCAGATCAAGTGATTTTTAGCTACCCAAGGGATAAGCCATAAAACTATAGTTTAAAATATGTATATATCGCCCGCAAGTTATTTGACAATATTCTTCAAACCTACAGTCGACACTTACCACCCAAAATAGTAAAAATATACCTTAGATTTTTAGAAAACCGCATCTTTATTCTGGCAAAATTTCAGGCTTTTGTTTATTTTTAATGACGCTGCTGAAAGACGCCATTGTTGCTAATATTACCCGTCATGCAATGGTACTGGAAAAGCCTGGTTGTCACGAGTCGTGCAGACTGAATAGCTCATTCGAATTAACACAAGCTAAAAACCCTAGTCACGGTAATACTAAGTCCTCTGTGCCCCACTCCTAATAATGTAGTGCATGGACCTGCCTAGCTATGTAAATGAGCAAAAATTAGCAAAAATAAGTCAAAATATTATTTCAAAAATTAATTTCTGCTGAACTATGCAACCAACATCCCCAAAACCTAATTAGATCTAGTTTCAATCCTAAATATTCTGTGTACCAATTAAATTACGTGACATTTGATGAACAAGTTTCAGAGATATCGACGACAAAAATACACACACACACACACACACACACACACACGCACAAACACAGACATATTACAGACATACATAAAGACATTTACACACGCCAACCTATGGCCTGATTAGGTGGGCTATGCCCACCGTGTTGGCCAAAAATTGAGTCAAAACTTGACGCTATTCTCTGAAACCTTAAATTTTGTTTAGATTTTACATTTTGTTTACTTTTTACTTTTTAATTGACAGCCAAAAATGTAGGTTTTTTGTCGAAAAGGTATCAAAAATCAAACATCCACTTCATCTACAAGGGATTTCGGATGAAAGCCATTTGAAAAAATTTCTTTCGCATAACATACAATAGAAAAGCTTACTTTATCTAGGGAACTCTGGTTAAATTCATAAACTGTTACCTTCATGTATTCCTCATAAATGGATGCTGCCATTTCTTCAAATTTCATGTTTAATTCTGGTTTTCTTCCGTGTAAAAGATACACTTGTATCTTTGTCGTCAATTTTGGCTCCCGCAAGTGTGACAGCAACCAAAGAGTGTTCATATCTGTTTTGTTGAGAAAAGAATAAATATATGGGATGGACTTGACTATTTTGATCTTTGGAAGGGGTCAGAAGTAAGCTTTTCTTTGCGCCCATGATTGGACAGCATGTCTTTCTGTCCAAGCCACCCTTTCCCTAGAAGTGGCAGGGCTCGAAAAATTCCTTATTTCTCACTCTTAGGTTGAAATACACTTTTTTCCCACAGGAGCATAGCACATTGGGAACTATTGTCACTTTGTACACGATTACTAGCAATTTTCATTTATTCATTCGGTTAAATAATTCTCTGAATTTTTGTAATTATGAAAATAGCAAGTAATTCCCGACAAAAATGAGCGACATATAGTTCTTATATGAATGAACTACATTGGCATTCCAGAATATGTCATATTTTGTTCACGGACAGGCAACAAATATACCCCAAAGGAGTTAATGGAAACAGACATATTATTTTTTACCATATTAAACTGTTAAAGTGGAGAAAATGCATACAGATTTGGAATGAAACAAAAAATTGACAAACATGGTTACTAATCAGAGAACAAATTTCATTTATACAAATTGTTCATGACATTACCAATCTTACCTAATGTTGGTGGTTCTTCTTGCATTGGCATGCTTGGTTGTCGACCTTGTAGCGACAGAAACTATAAATACAATAATAAATTTATTTAAATCTCTTTTCTCTGATCTTCTGAACAATTGGGTGTAAGATATTACAGTAGAAGATACAATTGTAACTTACACTAGCAAATGTTTAGTCTAACCCATTATACTCATACAAATATGTAGGTGTCTACAGGTAATTTCTGGAAACAAATCAACATTTTGTATTGACAAAAACAAAAATAAATAGATCATAACATAAAACAATGTGACCACATTACAGGGATAGATCATAACTGTGCTCAAAGGTGGTATGGGACCCATATGGCCATTATGTAAACACATTGTATCCAAGATATGATGGTGATTGATGAAACTTAAAACATGTCTGTCATAATCTACATCGTACACTTTAAATGTTGCAGCTATGGTTATCTAGATATTGTTTGTAAACAAGACACTTGCATAATTGGGCAGTGACAGTTCTGATGACTGTTTCCCTATAACTTGTGTTTCAACCATTATCCAGCCAACTTTTATGACATACACACCAAGTAGTAGACCGAAAAGATGGATTGCCAACACAGTTTTTTTTTCAAAGCAATACTTCTCATCAATGATGACAAGGAACCCCATCATACTATATATTTTCAAAAAACAGAGACTCTAAAGTTTAGTATGGTAGCTAAGTTTACTCAAGGATAAAGTTGGTGATTATTTGGGGTAAAACTTCAATTTTGGTAGCAATGATAAAAATAGTGACAACATCACTGTTCGCTCCCATATAGTTATCAAAACAAGTCAACAATTGTATGAAACATGGACATACATACAGACAGACTGACATACACAGACTGGCACAGAGTGATGACATTGACCCCAAGTGTGCCTTGGCCCATGGAGAATGATAAAGATATAACAAACAGCTGAATGTAATGATAAAATAGTTAAGTATAGGCCTATACAGGCACTGAGAGTGAATACATTACAGCAATTTGATTAGTTTCTTTTCCTTTTCTACTTCTGTGATAATCTTTAAGACAATCAATCTGCAAGGCAGTTTATGTATTGACAAATATGTTATCTTTTACAAGCACACAGCAAACTGTTCTTGATTTTTCATTTACAATATTTGACATAGACTGAAATACATAACATGCAACCAATGTTTACACTTTGCCCATACACCAGATACATGGAGAAATTTCAACATACAATCATCAACTCAGAAACCCTACAAGGAAAAGTAAACATTGTTTTCTTCCAGAACAGCTGGTGCATCCACATCTGGAACAACTTACAAACTTAACCAATTACACAAGGATGATGACACAAGAGATAAAGTTAAACTGTGGTGAACTTGATTATTCCTTTCAAATCCTTACCTAATTTGACATCTTAAACTAAAATACACTGCATGGTTAATTTGCACAAAAATACATCGGGGTGGACCATTTGATAAGGGATGGTGTCTGGAAGATCGATGAGGTACATTATCTTTGTTATCAGATCCAGTGTACATTCTTTTTTCCCCACTCTCCCACCTTTTCTTTTTGTCAAACCTTCTCTGGCTGAATTCTTTATTGGCATTTGTTTGGAATTTTTTCAAAATCTGCCAGGATTTTTTTACCCCATTTCAACACCAAATACAGTTTACCATATTAGTTCCAGTAGGTATAAAATTACCCAAAAAAATCTTTAAAATACAAAATGAAAGATATCCCAGTAAAACTGAAAGTTTCACAAAGTTGCCCCAAATATTCAAAATTCCAGATTTCAACTTAATTTCAATATATCTTATTAACAAAAACCCTAAGGACCGGTTTACTAAATATCACAGCAATCGGACTGGTAATTTTGGGAAACAAATTTTTTGACCAAAAATGAGAAAAATTGCCCCCAAAATACAAAATTGCAGATTTCATCCTAATTTAAATATATTTACTAAACATAAACCCTAGGCAGTACACTAGATATCAAAGCTACCAGATCAGAAGTTTTAAGAGAAAAAATTTTTGACCAAAAAAAGGCAAAATTGGCCCAAAAATTAAAAAAAATTGCCAGTTTCAACATACCTTCAATACATTATATTGGGATTAATCTTATACCTGTATACCAAATATCAAAGCTATCAAATCAGTAGTTTTTGGATAAAAAAATTTTTTATCAAAAATTGGGAAAATTGCCCCAAAATTACAAATATGACAATATCAATACAATTTGTACAAGCATGACTGAGTTCATCCTGAGGAAATGAATATCAAGTTTCATAGCAATCAGACGAGTGATTTCAGAGAACAAGATTTTTGACTAAAAACGGAAAAATACCCTAAAATACAAACATGCAAATTTCATCCCAATTTTTGCACACATAATTTAGAATACCTAAAGAAATCTGCATACCAAGTTTCAACCAAATCTGAGTTTTAGCCATATGCAGGACTTTTCCTTTTTTCCCCTCATTTGCATATTTTTGGCACTGACATGTTCATTTGAACAAATTCCCATGTCCACCCCTAGGTGCACCTGTACACCAAATACTAAGACAGCAGGTGCTACGGTTTAGGAGTTTTTGACGTGGACAGACATACATACAGACATTTTTCCACCTTATAAGAATACCCCCATTTGCATAAATACATATGCATATATGGGAGCTAAAAATTAATTTAAGTCAAAATTTGTCACTATTTTCTGAAATTTTAAATCTCTTAAATGTTTAAATTCTTTAATGAAATGAAATTAAATAATTCAAATATAATATTTCACTAGAAAGAAGAGTATGTGTAGAAAAACACAACTATATTGTAAAAGTCCTGGATACCATCGCTTATGGTTTTCCATAAGTTTGCAAGTGCATGGGCTTAGCATAAGTTTGCATGCTCTGCTGAGCACATTGTGTACTTAGACAAGGTAGGCACTGGGTAGGTGTGCTCAAAATCAACACAAGTTTTAGATCAAATATTGGCCATTTTCAGTGGGAAACGCTTCCTCCACAATACTATGAGTCTCCAGTTCAGCAGAGCTGGGGCTAGGGCCAGAGCTGATGAAAGACTTCCAGCACCCATGGCAAAGGCAGCATTTTTCTTGGCAATCCCATTCCAAGTGCTGGCTGGGTAAATTTGTTATACTGTATATATGTGGTGGAAACAGCTCATCAGGTGGTTGTGGTGGGATTGGTTGTCCTTGTTCAATTTCAGTCAGGGTCATTTCCAAAATTGGCAACTCATTATGATAATGTATTCTGACTGTATAAGCCAATCATCACCAGATCACATCATTGATAAGTAGATGTCACGCCGCGAGGGCCACAAATCACCTACTTAAGAGTGATTGGCAGTTTTTGGCCACTTATTAAGCCTCTGTCTTATGAAGTTCGACAAACTTTGACTGTCAACATGATCTCCGTGTGTTCTGCAAAAGATTGGTCACCAACGTGTCCGGTAATGGAAAAATACCGTCAAGGACCGTGTGCCCCGGGGGGTAACTCCCATAGATGGCTATACGGGGAGGGTCCGCGCGAAAGGGGTCGTTTTTTTTGCACTGTTTGGTATCAGAAAGGGTATACTTTTCACGAGGTGTTGGTATGAGAAAGGGTCCGGTTTTAAACACAAACTGACATTTGTTAAAAAATCATGCTGTCAACACTGGAACCCATGTATCTACATCCCAGATCTACCATCAATATTTCCGATCTGTCGTTTGACTGTTGGTACCCCTGGTACGCAAGGCGAGTGAGTCGTATCTGTATACGTATGGTATTGTATGGTATCAGATAGCTGTGGAAACGCAGCTATCTGTTGGCGGGGTAGCGTGAGTTGCTATGCGGGTCAAAGGTCAACCCCACGCTACCCGCCAAGAGATAGCTGCGTTTCCACAACTAGGTATCAGAAAGGGTAGGTTTTTTTGCTCAAAACTGGTATCACAACAGTTTGGGTTTCCATGTTCGTGCGGAGCCCCCCGTACTATTAGCCATGGAGTTACCCCCCGCGGCCGTGTGCTCACATTCGGTTTGAATTGGTCCATTCAAGAAATATTTATACAAGAAAAACAAGAATGACAAACGCACATGAGGTCTGCAACTTAGTACTGGAGGTCATCTTTTGGGAACATTCATATCAACTTCTATAGCAATGGGACAAGCAGATCATAAATACATAAGCACATGTGAACAAAAAAATCAGCTAGAGAAGGCTTGGCAAAAAGAAGAGGTGGGAGAGTGGGGGAAAATATAAAGAGTGGGGGAAAAAATGTACACTGAAAAAAGTAATGCTACCTCATCAATCTTCTAGACCCTACCCCCTCCTGAATATCAAATGTTTTACCCCTTGGTATTGACCATGTTTACATAAGGCCAGATGGCAGGAAATGCATTTACAACCTTGGGGATTTTTTAATTAATGCTATAAGTGCTAGCATTCAAATCTAAACAGCACTTAAGTTAGTTACAGATAGTGAAATGCCTTCCACTGTGGGGGTATGTGATATGACATCTGGAATTATCCTGGATCCAAATTTCTCATCAATGCTTGTGTGTCTTACATGGAAAAGTTGCAAACATGCTCTGCAATGAAAAATTTAACCTCAGCTTGTTTTCTGCAACAAATTTTACTACAAATTGATCCCTGCAAATATGACAAAATTATGTTCATAGCCTTCGAAACTGTCTCACAACATATCCTGGGTTGGTGAAGGTCACTTATGGTCACAACTGAGAAAATTACCTAAAGGATACAAATTTGGGGGTTTCCCAACACTTTGAGTAGAAATAACATCCTTCGGGACTTAAAGACCAAATTACAAAGCTATCAGACAAGTAATTTTGAGAACAAGTTTTCTTGACCAAGTCATCGTTGATGACACAGTCCCCACTTGTTAAAGCCGCACTTTTCAATCCCAGGTTCTCGCATTAGTGGAGTTCTCCTCCCAGTCAAACACATGGCCAGTATGATGTTTGATTTCTATAACATTAATTACACAAACTGATTTCAATCTTTTGTCACCTTTTGCTAATCCTGCAAACAGAGCTTATATAACCGTTTGATTGACGGTCGGTTCAAATTGCCAACGGTCATTTATTCCCCAGCACCACACTCGAATTTCCTTAAAAAACGTCTTCCAGTCACGTTAGAATTTGAATATAACCATTGAGTTCGATCGGCAGCAGCTTCATGCTGACCGCTTGGCAGTCTGTCAGCGTTTTTGCGGTCGGAAAAAACTAAAAAGTGGCATTTTCTGGAGCGTGTGCCCTCATGTTACCTGCTTGGTGTCCACTTACACAATGAACGCCGCAATAGGTTGGCGCCCTTTTAAAGGGAGGCTCCGCCTTTAATTGGTACTTTAATTACAAGTCTTCAGAGAGGATAGAGTCCTCTTCATTAATTAGGGACTGATCAGTTTGGGCCTGTTGATTATTTTTTGCCGACGTCAAAAAGTGGCTGACCCCCCCCCCCCCCATTCCAAATTTTGAAAACAGGGTGGACCCCCTACCCCGCACGCGACAACTGTAAAACAAAAGGTGGACATAAATATATATATATATATATATATATATATATATATATATATATATATATATATATATATATATATATATATATATTGACAGTCATTCTGTGTTTTAATGAAATTGTTGACATGTCAGTTGTAAGATAGGAATTTCAAAGTGTCAATCTTAAAGTTGGATATATAGTACATTTTGAATGAGCTGTGAATGTATTTCACACTTTCTATGCTTACCAAGATGTCCTGAACTGTTGTACAGAAATGGATGTCAATCATTAATATCAAAGAGGAAAAGCAGTAAATCAAAAACTTTGATGGGTGTTAAGACTTGCCAGCCATCCAATTACATCTCCTGAGGAGCCATAGGCATTTTAGCCAAATCTGATGTGTGCAGTGTCTGAGATGACCTTTTCTTGTAACATTGATACCATAAAAGCACAGCTAATAATGACAAAAAACTGCCTTTTTTAACTGTTATTTTGGTCATAAAAAGCATCATTCTACAGAAAACCTGAGACACAAAGGAAAACAGTTGCATCAATGAGAACGAAAGATATCTTGTCATTTTTCTATCTCTAAAATAAGTCACTGTATCAAATATATATTGTGAAATATTTGTGCATGTTGCTTTCTCATACTGAATTCTCATAGAGAGAACAGAGAAGTATCAGGAATTTGTCATGCTTTTCATATGAAATGCAGATTTCATAACGGTACACTTCACTTAGCAAACATCAAGATATCTCTGGCATATATCTCTGAGAAAAATATGAAACATCCTGATATCTCTGATATCTATGTCTTGTATATTAAAGTCATGCACAGGAAGGGCGTGCTGAAAAATGTCTGATATGCACTCGAAGAGCACGCTGAAAAATATTTAACATACAGATATCTCTAATATATGTATGCCTGATATGTTAAAGTTGGGCGTGCTGAAAAATATGTCTGATTATAAAGTTATATGCGTGCCGAAAAAGGCAACTGAATGATGAAATTTGTGGCTGACACGGTGCATTTTAGGCAATGATGAGCCTGTGTAGAAATAAAAAAACACACTGATCCCCCTATTGGGCATTTCAAAAACATGGTGAACCCCCCCCTATCACCAAAGTCAAAAACAGGGTGACCTCCCAGGCCTAAGAAACTGACCAGTCCCTTAGTCTTGATGAAAATACTGCGATACCAGATGGCGCTCAATAGCCAAGAATGAGTTCCATGGTGGTGAAAACTTAAACCAATGTAGGCCACCATCCTAATTACAAAAGGTCATTAAATGAGTCAATTGGTAATTAATCGACGGATGTTGCCAAACATTTTGGCATCCTATCATAACACTGACAGATTATCACTGGTACAGATTATCATAAAGTTTGATACAGTATTTACAACACTATGAGATCAAACATCTATACCAAGTTTCATCAAAGTTGACGCAGTATTTGCAGAGATATCACTCTATTTAGGAAAGTTCATGACATAAGCAATTACAAATTAATTAACATGACACTGATAAATGTTATTTTTCACTGTTAAAGCAATGTGAGCTTAACATCTTCATTACACTTTCACCACGGGAGGGCGCATTCTGCTGCCAACGGCCAGACAGCGGAGGCGCGTAAACGCGCCAAGAACGTACGCGTTTATATGCGTTCGATATACGTTGGCTTTGTCTGATCTACATCATGTTTGTTGAACCTCAAGCCTGCAGCCTACTATACGAGGTAGAGGTCAAACTACCTAATGAGCATGCGCGCCAAATTTGTAAACAAATGCCGCCATATTCGGTCATTTCTCCGCCGTGATTTGTAAGGATCGTGTGATCGTTGTTGTTTTTCTGTCAGAAGGTATTTAAAAATGGCGACGGGGGCACAGTTTAACACCGACTAAGCCCTTGAGCATGTTTTCCTAGACAGTGATAGTGATTATTGTCACTGATAGTGAAACTCTATGAACTCGACGGAGAAAGCGGAAGTCAAATTTCAAATGACACCTCTAATACCGAACTAGAATATGTTCCCGAACCAACAAAGCAAAGACAGAGATTGCAAGTAAGACAGGAAGGTAGGCCAGCTGTGTGTGCTGAGAGAAAAGTGCGACAATTTAGGGTCGGTGACAAACGTTGATGGGGTCATCCTGTGGATGTTGTACGACATCAATCTATCAATGACAATTACACATCGGACTAGCTACCAGTATATAAGCTTATATATAATATAGCTCTCTTTTGAATGTCAGATGATACCTGTTGTTTGAAGATGAACTTGTAATAATATGCATATTGTTTTTTAAGGTGGAATATGTTTTAGAGTATGTGTCCCCCCTACTGAATTTGAGTTAATAAAATGTAAATACTAATTTTTAAGTGTTACACTGAAAAAATACATTTATATAATTATTATTGAAATAACAAAAAATGCAACATTTTTTGAAATTTTTTGGTAAAATCCAATATGGCCACCATGATCACGTGCCTATTCTAGGTGTGTCGCATGACCTTTTGTCCATTTTTATGATGCTCTGTCATTTTGCAATACTCACTGAAAAAATTGTCCCGAATAATTACAAAGATAAAGCTCATGCATGTAAATCATATGGCATATATTCATAGAAAACTACGCACAGGAATGCACGTATAAAAATTAATTACGCAGTGAAAGTGCTAAGCAATAAAGCACACCAAGCATATGAAGTGAACTGGTCAAAATCGAGTGGTATTATACCGTCGCTGGGGGTGATTTATTGCTATTATATCATAACAGTATATTGAAATTTAGGGATGGAATGTCAAAACGGATTTTTGCTCAAGCTGAGAGCTCACGCGTATGCCAGCCGTGATTACCGCCAATATACCATGGTTCTTTTCATGTCTCAACCAATCAGATCGCTGTATTTGCGCCATCAATATACTAGTGTGATATAATGAAAGTTATATCATGTCTGTCATACTCTACATTGTACACTTTAAATGTTGCAGCTATGAGCATCTAGATATTTTGCACAATATAAATTGTTTGTAAACAAGAAACTTGCACATGAGCGCAGTTCCGATGTGGGTTTCCTTATAACTTGTGTTTAACCATTATCTAGCCAACTTTTATGACATATACCGAAATAGCGAAGTAGTAGACCTTTATGGTGGACGTGCATGTTGCCAACACAGTTTTTTTTAAAGCAATACCTCTCATCAAAGATGACGAGGAAACCCCTCATACTATATATTTTCAAAAAGCACAGACTCTAAAGTTTAGAATGGCAGAGTTTACTCAAAGGATAAAGGTGGTGTATATTTTTTGGAAATTTTGAAATTGGAGGGAAAAAGAAGCTAGGAAAATCAGGTGATTTGCATATTTTGCATAATTTAACATTTAATCTGTATCATGCCACTTACAACTGCTTGACAAGCTAAAAGGCAAACCCAACCAATATTTAATCTTCAGTTAACGAATTAATCTTGAATGAATATTTGCAAAAAAAAAATGATTTTGGGGCAAAATACGCTGTGTTGGGTGTAGCGCCCCTTAATCTTTATCCAACTATAATTCTTTGACATACGGTACATGCCAAGTAGGTGAAAATATATGTAGGTCTAATTTGCTCAATACAATTTTTACTGTCTTGGCAGATGGCATTGATGATGCCTAGAAGGAGAAGGGTTTGTGTGCATTTAAGATATTTTAAGTGTCTCCAACCACAGCCCTGCTGTCTTCAATAGTTTAACCGTGACTTCACATCAGTTTCGTAGGTTGCCCACCGAAAACAGCTGATTTTGGGTCCAAAATTTGTGTCAATCTTTGTTTTTGAGCACACGTACCTCATCTAGCCACAAAATGCTCCGTCGTGCTTGTAAACTTATATACATAGAGTCCTCCTGGACTTTCTGTCTCATGCGACAAAACAGTGTCAGAGGTATAACCATCTGCTTAAAATACTAAACTCAAGTTTAGTCTCTGTATATTCACAGACATCATATGCACGATTCAACGACAATGAGTGCCTGAAACATGGCAAGAAGTTATGGAATTCTGGGTCCAAACAAGGCACATCCTATCAGTTGCGTGGCTTTTTTACATTTGCATAATTAATGATAATCCGGGTTTTGTAGGGGAAGTTCCTGCTTAAAAATAGAAAATAGCCAATATCTGCATCACATCAATTCGGTTAAACCTGTGTGGCCTATTAAGGTACGTAGTAACCAAGTATGACAATGGCACGATTTTCACATTTGTCCCTCATTTGAATTTTCACGATGCTGACATGTTCATTTTAACAACAGCATATCTACGTCATATACAGCACTACTAGACCAAAAATCAGCTTGACCCATGCAGCTGTTTTCAAGATTTTCCTGTGGATGGACATACATACATACATACTACATGCATACACATGCATGCATTTATCACATGAATTGGCCCGTATCTCCACCTGTGTGACATACACCAGCACAGATAAGAAATCCATATTACCCCTGTTGTACGTCATCAACCGGAACTTTTTTCCTGCATGGTACCGTTCATACATACCTGCACGTCGAGACGTGACGAACACAGACCGATTTGTCGTGATACTATACAGTAGCTATGCCATGCTCTCATGACAATTTTACAAAAAAGGTGACCCGACAAATCCACACATGGAAACATAGACGGCAAGTCCAACGAACTTTCGAGCCGCAAAAACTATAGCTATTACCGAGAATCGAATGGTTCAGTATCGTCGCGTCGCGGCTAGGCTCCAGTCGAGTTGTAAAGGCAAGGCTCAATGTGGAAGTCGTACCTGTAGTAGTACCTGGCGATCCCGGTTGGCGATAAACCTGAAATCTACACCTCAATGTAGGTTCAACTGAATAAATGAGTACCGTATAATCTTCGGGAAAGCGACATAGGAGGCAAAAGCATAAAGTCATTCGACTAATGTCCTTCATCGATCATCATCACACAAAAAATTCCGTAAAATTCTAGCTCGGAATCAAACCCTCAGCGTAAGGCTGTAGCGAAGACATAAGCTGAAGCTGTCGAGCTGTAGTCTAACTCTTCAGTGCAGCGCCGTGGATTCCGATGTATTTCGAGAGTTGACTCAGACAACACACACATCAGAACGGAGTTTCCGTCAAGTAATAAAACTAGGATGTATCTACGGGCGAGATATGTGTCACTGCAAACATCAAAGTCCGTCAAATGAAAACATTGACGATCGAGATCGGGATCCGAGTTGACACCGGCGGAGACCGGTGACGGCAGCGTTGTGGCCACACATAAACATACATGCGATGTGGCCTACTGTTTGTGTCATCGAATTGAATCTTTCGCGCTCGCCAAGGTCGAAAACTTGTGTGATTTTTTCAAAAGACACAGCATCTCTAAGAATGAGAATTACTGTTTCAATTGTGTCGTTGCATTTACTTCATAAATCTATTCGTAAATATTCTAAATACTATGGCTATCCCAGGCTATCTGTCGCTAGCGCGGTGAAAGCCATGTCCGCCGACAGACAACTTGCCTGGCATCGACAGCGCGAGGCATTGATTGACACGTTCAAGTGACCGAATCCATATGTCTGATTGGGGAAATACCATTCCATGTATCAAAATTTAACTTAATGGGATTTATGAATGAAAGTATCTGCTGAGTGACGGGCCGCTTTACCCGTTAAATGAAAGTGATCCGCGTAAATAAAAGACAAACTGCGACGAAATTCATGCAATTTGTGACGACAATTTTGATCCACCTACGTCAAAAGACAAATAAGGAGACTGTTCTTGTGATAAATATATAATCCCATGGTATTTTTCTCTGTTTGACGTCATCGTATATTCGTGTTTTTCACGGAGCCGCACTACTTCTCGCCGAACCATGGGATTATATATAAGTATCTACATACCTACATACGTAATATATACACATACATACATACATACATACATACATACATACATACACACATACAGACATACAGACATGCATACATTTATTTTTACAGCTTTTAACCTCCAACAGCCGACCAACCTATAGATATCAGCTTGTTGAACTTGATACTACTGCTTATAATATATAAACAAGAATTAATTACATTCTTATTAAAGTAAACATGCCTTGCTCATCAAGATTACGTCTTAAGTAAAACAGCATGTCTGTCAGGTTATAAAGAATCTCCAGATGGTTATCTTTAATGAAATGTGTTTTCATCCTATTAACCGCGCACATTTTAACTCTCAAATCACCATTGCTATTTTTTCAAAAACTACTGAGTAAGTCCTGTTGAATAAGTTAAGACTGTAGGTACTCAGACAAAGCACAATGAAGAGACAAATGTTTGCAATTACGAAGTACAAGGTCATCAAAAACATTATAATGAAATGTGTAACACTTTCATTGCACTGTTTATACAGATTGCGTAATTGTTATAAATAGAACATAAGGAATCCTATAGCCCAGCTTTACCATAAAAACCGTATCACTTTGACCACTCTTTTAATTTGACCACCCTGTTTTTTTCCTCAAAACATAATTTTATCTTATCCTTATCAAGTTAACCACAAATAGAAATTGGAACTTATCTATCTCTATTTATTTGACCAACCTATCATGACAAACTATTTTGAGCAATGTCTTTTTGATAACATACAGAGAACAATACATGACGGTACAGAATATATCAAAGTTGGGATTCAGGAAAGTTGCCTTTATATGTTTAAATCACCCAAGATGTTAAGCATTTCACTATGAATTGTCAAAAAGGTTGAACTTTCTCATAATTCTACACTAAAATTATTTTGGCTTTGTTGATTTCCTAATTTAAGTCGATTATTTAAAATCATATTAATTATTTTTTTCTGGTCAAATTGATAGGGTTTTTACAGTACATGAGTTACATACAATGTAAGTCAAATTCAATTAAAACATCAATTGCCGTCTAACATTGCATCAATCCTATAAATAACACCTCAGCCTGGAACAGCACAATCATAATCTGCTCATTCACACAGGCGGTACTTGACTTTGAATGAATAACGGGCTACATTTAACCTGTGTACCAAATTTGAAAGCATGGCAAACAGTACCAAAAAATTTGCAAATTTTACCTTGAGATCACCAAGTCATCTTCAGGTCACTCCTAGGAATCTGCACACCCAATTAGAAAGTAATGGCATACACAGTTGCAAAGAAGATTTTTTAAACCAAAAATGGCAAAAATTGCCCAAAAATACAAATAAGCAAATTTTGCCATAATTTCAAAGAATTCTATTTTGGGTTATCACAAGGCACCTGCACACCAAATTTTAAAACGATCGGACCATGGACCATAGACCCTCGAGAAAACCGGGACAGGCAACTGCTGATGTTTCTTTGTGCGATCTATCTTGGAATAAATTAAAGTTTATTTGCCAAGCGGTCCCCGACAACAATACTTCGTACTTAACACTGAATCTCATTAACGATCAAACTGACGTTCTCAATATGTACACTTTGCTCTTGCATGGCATATTCTGAGTAATGACACAGAGAATTTGAGGGTTTTTTTTATACTAGTCATGGTGAATGTTCTGGTAACGATGAAGATCACATTTTGGATTCTAGCCGAAGCCAAAGAAAAAAAACCTGACGATAAAAACAGTGTACATTTAGCCATAGACGCTACAGAAAACTCTTGCTAGGTATCGACCATATAAGTTAATTTACATTCCCTACCATAAAAATCTCCGATAATAACAAATATTTACAAGTTAGACAGGTCTTCACTTCCCCAGTCCTGCGAAATGAAAATCTGACCTTTATTTTATCTATCACGCAGTGCATTTGACGAAAATCAGGGTATACAAAAAATGATTACTCCATCGGAGCTCAAAATACACGAGCTCTAACATTTTGGTATTGTTTTAGCCTAAAGAAACACCAAAGTCCGGATAAGCTACACATGTCTACATCCGCAAAGTACTAGAAAATACATTTGTAACACTGACTTTCACTTTCAGTGGAAACTTTGCGATAAATCGGGACTCTACAACAGATGGTGGAGTCAGAAGCGGTAAGGTAGACATGCATTTACACAAAGCTGCATGAACGCTGTCCTCCTATTTGGCCGTTCACAGTTTTCAAACAACAACATTTCAGTAGTTAACATACATACTTTACCGAATCACGGAGCGCTCCTTGCACAGAAAATATTCTGAGGGTTAAAAAACTGCAAAAACGAGGGAAAATTCAGAGATTATACACAGACGATTGCGGAATGTAAAATGCAACTCGGTGATGTCAACTGCTGTCAAGTCTGGAACTGCAGCGATCGATATGTGTTTTGGATTCTATTCGAAACTTTGTCACTTTACAGCAACATACTAAATCCCTCAACATACTAAATCCCTGCAGACTTCTAGTTGCATCGAATCTCGCTACCAATATGTAAAAAGTACTTTAAAACTATTTTCATGAATTCTCCTCAAAATAGTTGTAACACTTTTCTTTCTAAAAATGGACTTGCGGGTAATCCGAAATAAGTTGTAATCCGAAAACATTATTACCGTATACCCGCATGCATCTATGAACCGGACGTTGTGCAGTCGATCAGGTCCAGCTTCATTCCGTCCCCGACCCATTAACACCTCTTAATTATTCCAAGTAGGATCGCACGCTGCTAATCCCATAGACCCTTGTTCTCTATCGCAGTTGCCTGTCCCGTTTTTCTCGAGGGTCTATGGTTTACAAGAAAGAGATTTTTTACTAAAATGGCAAAACAAGCGACCTAGCGGCCAATATAGCTCTGCTGTGTTTATGTACAGAGTAACTATTTTGATGAAGAAGGTGGAAATCTTTGATAGCTCAATGCAGCGGCCAGAAAAAAGTGGCTAAATAAGCTGCAAAAGTACACAATTGAAGATTTCATCATACTTTGAATATATCACATCCGATCATCCCTACGAACATGTCAACCAATTTTAGCTATCTGATGAGTAGTTTTTGAGAATAAAATTTTCTGACCAAAAAGGCAACAATTGCCCTATTAGTGCAAGATGCGAGGTATAATGATATTCAAATCTGCAGATTACATTAATGAGCATTGTTTCGGTATTAACATTCTATGCTAATAACCCTTAATCAATGTGGAATATTCATGTACCTCGGGATCTTGCATTGTATACTATTGCCCCCAAAAATAAAAACTGCAGATTTCATCATAATTTCAAAATATCACATTTAGTTCATCTATAGAAACCTGTATACCAAATTTCAAAGCTGTTAGACCAGTAGTTTTTGAGAAACACATTTTTTGACCAAAAATGGCCTAAAATTACCCAAAAACATTAAATTGCAGATTTCATCATTATTTCAATAAATATCATTTAGTTCATCTATGGAAACCTAGCTGTATACCAAATTTCAAGAGGGAGTACGTAAGCAGACACGTAGCAGCATGTTCAATATCTGGGCTCCGCTATTTTCGACGAATTTTCGATGGGTGACTGGTAATACAGCCTTCAGAAGTTTGCAAGCAATTTTGGTAAGGTACATAGACGTGGATTTTAAAAAAATGGGAAAGGATTTCGAAACATTTAGGCGTAGAATTGGATGTTTTGTTGGTGGCAACCCATTGAGGCAAAGCAAACTGCCAAAGATGGCGACTCTGTGCATACCAATGTGGCATATGGGTTCGTTACCGTTGGTCAGAAAGCGACTTGTAGAGTTAAAAAAACAAACTATCAAGATGCCATTAAGGAGAAACTGTTAAAAGCTTTCAAGGAGGGTGGCTTTTCAGACATATGGCAGATTTTGAAGACATGTATGAACCGTAAAAGCCATACTTCAAATGTCATCAGTTTAAATGAATGGTATGATATTTTAAAAACCTTTATGTACAATGTAGTTACACCGATGTAAGTGACCAGTCTTTTCGTGAAACTGTCGAAGATGCTATAAGTAATTTAGTTTCATCGCCTTCTCCAATTCAAGCTGAGGACGGATAACCAAAGAAATGTATTACAGAAGATGAAATACTGTCAAGTTTAAAAAGATTAAAATCTGCTAAATCTCCAGGAGTTTACGGAATCCGGGTGAATTTTTCAAATTCTCATCGGCTGTTATTACTCCTTTCCTTCTCATTTTATTTAATAGCATCTTTGACTCAGGAGATTTTCCTAAGGACTGGGCTATAGGTGTCATTATCCCTCTTTTCAAAAAAGGGAAAAAAGACGTAGTTAACAATTACAGAGGAATCTCACTGCTAAATGTTTTTGGAAAAATTTTTACATCAATTTTAAACGAAAGATTATCTATCTGGGCAGAGTCGAATAACATAAGGTCTGACTGTCAGCAGGCTTTCGTAAGAACCACAGCACTGTCGATAACATTTTTGTTCTACATGCGATTACCCAAAAATACCTTGGTAGACCTGGTGGAAAATTTTATTGCCTTTTTGTAGATTTTTCAAAGCTGACGATGTTACCATTTTTGCAGACAGTGTTGTAAATCTACAAAGGTTAATTGATGTTTAAATTCTTTTCTGTCAAAAATGGGAAATGAAAGTGAACATTGATAAGACCAATGTTTGGTTTTCCGTAGAGGTGGTTGAATGTGGTAGATTACCCATTTTTGTCAGAACTCTGCAACGCTGTGTGAAATTTTGGCTTAAGTTAACTGAACTGCCACCAACTAGGTTGCCACGCCAAGCTTACGTCATGCTTTTTAATTTAAAAATATTTGTTTATGAATTGTAATTTCAAATTCCGCCAAATCTTTGCATGTTTTCGTTGTGCGTGTCTGCCATTAAACGTCGAAGAAGGCAGATGAAGTGGTATTCAGTGTAGTGTCAGCCCTGCTTACACAGATTTACGAATAGATATCTTCCCAGTGACTTTATTATACATCCTAATCTTTGTAAATTTTATCGCCTATTACGTACATCTGATAAAGAATTATTGTGTCAGTTATACACATATATTTATAAGGCTTTTCATGTACGTAAAGAAGTGATATGTTATATATGTAAATTAATCTTGTTTTGTTCCTGGCATATTGGCGGGTTTTTTCCATAATTATTTGAAAATGTTCATTTGTAACTATTTCATCTGGAATGTAACTCCTTTGTATAGGGGCCGAGGCCTAGAAATACAATAAATCAATCAATCAAAAATTTACCAAATTTCAAAGCTATCAGATGAGTAGTTTTGGAAATACACATTTTTTGACCAAAAATGGCAAAAATTGCCCCAAAAATACAATATTACAGATTTCATCAGAAATTCAATATATACATTACTTAGCTCATCTGTAGAAACCTGTATACCAAATTTCAAAGCTATCAGACCAGTACTTTTTGAGAAACACATTTTTTGACCAAAAATGGCAAAAATTGCCCCAAAATTACAAAATTGCAGATTTCATCATAATTTCAATAAATATCATTAAGTTCATCTGTAGGAACCTGTATACCAAATTTCAAAGCTATCAGATGAGTAGTTTTGAAAATACACATTTTTTGACCAAAAATGGCAAAATTGCCCCCAAAATACAAAATTACAGATTTCATCAGAAATTCAATATATATATTACTTAGCTCATCTGTAGAAACCTGTATACCAAATTTCAAAGCTATCAGACCAGTACTTTTTGAGAAACACATTTTTTGACCAAAAATGGCAAAAATTGCCCCAAAATTACAAAATTGCAGATTTCATCATAATTTCAGTAAATATCATTTAGTTTATCTGTAGGAACCTGTATACCAAATTTCAAAGCTATCAGATGAGTAATTTGGAAATACACATTTTTTTACCAAAAATGGCAAAAATTGCCCCAAAAATACAAAATTACAGATTTCATCAGAAATTCAATATATATTACTTAGTTCATCTATAGAAACCTGTATACCAATTTCAAAACTATCAGACCAGTACTTTTGAGAAATACATTTTTTGACCAAAAATGGCAAAAATTGCCTTAAAAATGCAAATTTGCATATTTCTGCACAATTTGAACAATTCTGAAATAGATCATCCCTAGGGACCTATGTACCAAATATCAAAGCTATCTGACCAGTAGTTTTGAAGAAGAAGATTTTTAAAGATTTTTTTACCAAAATGACAAAAATTGCCTTAAAAATACAAATATGCAAATTTCACCACCATTTGAACAAATCTGATTTAAGTCACCCTAAGCAAACTGTATATAAAATTTCAAAGCAATCGGACAAGGGGTTTCAGAGAAGAAGATTTTTTAACCAAAAACACCAAAAAATCAAAGTGATCCGCGTAAATAAAAGACAAATCGCGACGAAATTCATGCAATTTGTTACAATAATTTTGATTCCTCTACGTCAAAAGAAAAATAAGAAGATTGTTCATGTGATAAATATATAATCCCATGGTATTTTTCTCTGTTTGACGTCATCGTACATTCGTGTTTTTCGCGGAGCCGCACAACTTCTCGCCGAACCATGGGATCATATATAAGTATCTACATACCTACATACGTAATATATACCCATACATACATACATACATACATACATACAGACAGACATATGGACATACAGATATGCATACATTTTTTTTACAGCTTTTAACCTCCAACAGCCGACCAACCTATAAATATCAGCTTGTTGAACTTGATACTACTGCTTATAATAATATAAACAAGAATTAATTACATTCTAATTAAGTAAACATGCCTTGCTTATCAAGATTACGTCATAAAAAAGCAGCATATCTGTCAGGTTACAAAGAATCTTCAGATGGTTATCTTTATCAGTATTTTCATCCTATTAACCGCGCACATTTTAACTCTCAAATCACCATTGCTATTTTTTTCAAAAACTACTGAGTAAGTCCTGTTGAATAAGTTAAGACTGTAGGTACTCAGACAAAGCACAATGAAGAGACAAATGTTTGTAATTAAGAAGTACAAGGTCATCAAAACATTATAATGAAATGTGTAACACTTTCATTGTACTGTTTATACAGATTGCGTAATTACTATAAATAAAACATAAGGAATCCTATAGCCCAGCTTTACCATAAAAACCGTATCACTTTGACCACTCTTTTAATTTGACCACCCTGTTTTTTTCCTCAAAACATAATTTTATCTTATCCTTATCAAGTTAACCACAAATAGAAATTGGAACTTATCTATCTCTATTTATTTGACCAACCTATCATGACAAACTATTTTGAGCAATGTCTTTTTGATAACATACAGAGAACAATACATGACGGTACAGAATATATCA
Organism: Ptychodera flava; assembly: GCF_041260155.1. Lineage (NCBI taxonomy): Eukaryota > Metazoa > Hemichordata > Enteropneusta > Ptychoderidae > Ptychodera > Ptychodera flava. Next base: position 18,891,953 of record NC_091942.1, on the reverse strand, counting down.
AAGTTGGGATTCAGGAAAGTTGCCTTTATATGTTTAAATCACCCAAGATGTTAAGCATTTCACTATGAACTGTCAAAAAGGTTGAACTTTCTAATAATTCTACACTAAAATTATTTTGGCTTTGTTGATTTCCTAATTTAATTCGATTATTTAAAACCATATCAATTATTTTTTTCTGGTCAAATTGATAGGGTTTTTACAGTACATGAGTTACATACAATGTAAGTCAAATTCAGTTAAAATTAAAACATCAATTACCATCTAAAATTGCATCATTCCTATCAGCCTAGAACAGCACAATCATAATCTGCTCATTCACACAGGCGGTACTTGACTTTGATGAATGACCGGCTATATTTAACCTGTGTACCAACTTTGAAAGCATGGCAAAAAGTACCAAAAAATTTGCAAATTTCACCTTAAGTCATCTTCAGGTCACTCCCAGAATCTGCACACCCAATGAGAAAGTAATGGCATACACAGTTGCAAAGACGATTTTTTAAACCAAAAATGGCAAAAATTGCCCAAAAATACAAATAAGCAATTTTGCCATAATTTCAAATTCTTTTTTGGGTTATCACAAGGCACCTGCACACCAAATTTTAAAACGATCGGACCATTGGTTTAAGCATAGACCCTCGAGGAACCGGGACAGGCAACTGCTGATGTTTCTTTATGCGATCTATCTTGGAATATATTAAAGTTTATTTGCCAAGTGGTCCCCGACAACAATACTTCGTACTTAACACTGAATCTCATTAACGATCAAACTGACGTTCTCAATATGTACACTTTGCTCTTGCATGGCATATTCTGAGTAATGACACAGAGAATTTGAGGGTTTTTTTTATACTAGTCATGGTGAATGTTCTGGTAACGATGAAGATCACATTTTGGATTCTAGCCGAAGCCAACGGAAAAAAACCTGACGATAAAAACAGTGTACATTTAGCCATAGACACTACAGAAAACTCTTGCTAGGTATCGACAATATAAGTTAATTTACATTCCCTACCATAAAATCTATACTATTGCCCCCAAAAATAAAAATTGCAGATTTCATCATAATTTCAAAATATCACATTTAGTTCATCTATAGAAACCTGTATACCAAATTTCAAAGCTGTTAGACCAGTAGTTTTTGAGAAACACATTTTTTGACCAAAAAAGGCCTAAAATTACCCCAAAAATTCAAAATTGCAGATTTCATCATTATTTCAATAAATATCATTTAGTTCATCTATGGAAACCTGTATACCAAATTTCAAAGCTATCAGATGAGTAGTTTTGGAAATACACATTTTTTGACCAAAAATGGCAAAAATTGCCCCTAAAATACAAATTACAGATTTCATCAAAAATTCAATATATACATTACTTAGCTCATCTGTAGAAACCTGTATGCCAATTTCAAAGCTATCAGACCAGTACTTTTTGAGAAACACATTTTTTGACCAAAAATGGCAAAATTGCCCCAAATTACAAAATTGCAGATTTCATCATAATTTCAGTAAATATCATTAACTTCATCTGTAGGAACCTGTATACCAAATTTCAAAGCTATCAGTCTGAGTACTTTTTGAAATACACATTTTTTGACCAAAATTGGCAAAAATTGCCCCGAAAATACAAAATTACAGATTTCATCAGAAATTCAATATATATATTACTTAGCTCATCTGTAGAAACCTGTATGCCAAATTTCAAAGCTATCAGACCAGTACTTTTTGAGAAACACATTTTTTGACCAAAAATGGCAAAAATTGCCCCAAAATTTCAAAATTGCAGATTTCATCATAATTTCAATAAATATCATTTAGTTTATCTGTATAGGAACCTGTATACCAATTTTCAAAGCTATCAGATGAGTAATTTGGAAATACACATTTTTGACCAAAAATGGCAAAAGTTGCCCCAAAAATACAAAATTACAGATTTCATCAGAAATTCAATATATTACTTAGTTCATCTATAGAAACCTGTATACCAAATTTCAAAACTATCAGACCAGTACTTTTTGAGAAATACATTTTTTGACCAAAAATGGCAAAAATTGCCTTAAAAATGCTAATTTGCATGTTTCTGCACAATTTGAACAATTCCCAAAATGCCCCAAAAATACAAATATGCAAATTTCACCACGATTTGAATAAACTGAAGTGAGGTCACCCCAAGTGAACTTTATATAAAATTTCAAAGCAATTGGACTTGTGGTTTCAGAGGAGAAGGCATTTGTTGACGGACGACGACGGAAAATCAACCTATTTGATAAGCTCCGCGTCGCTGACAGCGGAGCTAAAAAGAGAGGAAAAATTCATTAAATATAGAAAGCATCAAATATTGACATCAAATCTATATGTTTAAATGAGTGGGGCCTAAGGTACCTTAAAACCAAATATGACTACGATCAGACGAGTAGTTCCTGAGTTATTGATTTTTGACCATTTTCGCCTTTTTTTCTCTCTCATTTGCATATCCATGAGACCAAAAAGTTTATTTTAACAACGGCACATCTAGACCATATATGGCATCAATACACCAAAAATCAGCTTAATACGTGCAGTGGTTCGGGAGTTTTTGCGTTTGACGGACAGACATCCATACATTCAGACAGACATCTCACATACAGACTTTTTTCAACCATATAACCTCTCAATTACCATATATGTATGGCAAATGGGGGCTAAAAATTTGACCCAGCCATAGTGAAGTTAAATTTTCTGGAAATTTTGAAATTGGGAGGAAAAAGAAGCCAGGAAAATCAGGTAATTTGCATATATATCCTCCTGGACTTTTCTGTCTCATGCGACAAAACAGTGTCAGAGGTAACCATCTGCCATTTTTAATCCCCACGGACACCGTCCCGGGGGACTTATAGGTTTGATCCTGTCCTTGCGTCTGTGCGTCCGTCCGTCCTCCGTGCGTGCGTGCATCAGTCCGTTCACGCAGATATCTCAGACATGCCCAGGTCAATTTCTTTCAAACTTTGCACAAGGATAGTTCCCTACCCCATACAGATGCACGTCAATTTGTTTCACAATGCGATCAATTTTGGCCGTGTTAGAGGACTTTTTAGTTTTCACCTCCATAGACTCCCATGTATAAGGCAGTCTCCATAGACTCCCATGTATAAGGCAGTCCATAGACTCCCATGTATAAGGCAGTCCATAGACTCCCATGTATAAGGCCAAGAAAAAGAAAAATTTAGTTTCTCATCGTATTCATATTGCAAAAAGGATGCAGTGACACAGTTTTTAGTCCCCACGGATGAAGTCCAGGGGGCTTATAGATTGGGTCATGTCCGTCCGTGAGTCCATCCGTGAGTCCATCCGTTCACACAGATATCTCAGATATTTTGACAAAATGTCACGTGACCTTGGTGACCTTTGACCTCAAATATATATATTTGTCCATAACTCAGTAACCACAAGTGCTACTACACCCTTCATATATGGTATGATGGGACAGCTTATGACGCCACATATTGTACCTCATTAATTATGCACATATCTAATTTTGAGCGAGCCAATAGAGCTAGAGATCTGATTTTTGGTATATAGGGATAACTTAGCAATACAATTTTTTTGACATGCCACATGACCTCGATGACCTTTGACCTCAAATATACATATTTGTCCATAACTCAGTAACCACAAGTGGTACATCCTTCATATATGGTATGATGGGAGACCTTATGATGCTTCATACTGTACCTCATTAATTATGCATACATCTAATTCTGAGCAAGCCCATAGAGCTGGATGTCTGTTTTTTGGTATATAGGGATAACTATAGGATAGAAATTTTTTGACCAAATGTCATGTGACCTTGATGACCTTTGACCTGAAATATACGTTTATGTCGATAAATACATAACCACAAGAGCTATGTCCTTTAAATTTAGTAGGATGGGAGACCTCATGACAACACACGCTTTACCTCATTAATTATGCACATATCTAATTCTGGGCAAGCGAATAGAGCTAGAGGTCTGATTTTTGGCATATAGGGATTAATTAGCAATACAATTTTTTTCTCAAAATGTCACGTGACCTTATGACCTTTAACCTTGATTATACATATATATGCATAACTCAGTAACCACAAGTTCTATACCCTCCAATTCTGATAGGATATTAGACCTCAAGATGTCACATCTTGTACCTCATTATTATGCGCACATGTATTTCTTGGCTGGCCAATACAGCTAGAGGTCTGATCTTTTTTCCCGATTTAGAACCATAACTTAGACATGCCTCATGTGTTTCAAATTGGGAACAACGACATAGACCTATGTGCCCACATAGATCTGAACATATACACTCCAGTGATACTTCTTAATGACCACATTTCCCTGCGCCATCAAGACTAATACTCCCCTATTACAAGTGGGGACTATGTCATTGTCAATGACTTGTGAAGAACAATTAAGTCCCCTTTGTAATGGCAGTGCATGGGCATCTTGCTTACATTTTTGCATAAGTTTTAAAGTTGGCTTAGTGTAAGTTAAATTGCAAGCTCTGTTTAGCACAATTGTGTCCCCCAAGGTAAGTGCAGTGCTCAAAAAGCAAAGATCAATGCAAATTTTGAATAAATATCTGCTAATATTTCAGTAGGAAACCTGAATTCCTCCACAATATCCAGTCTCAAGTAGCAATTAGAAAGCATTTGCAACAAGAGAATGTGTGACAAAGATAGGTGCAGAATGAAAGAGTGCTTTGAATTTTAATATTCAAGCACGTATCTATAGTCAGGGCTGCTAGCAGTATAAACACCATAATACAGCTAAAAGCAAGGCAGTCCACAGATTACAAATGCCTACATGTACGGTAAAAACGCAACAGATACATACGAGGGGCGACAACGCACGGAAATGTATATCAGACGACATTCTCGCAGCTAGAGCAATAATTTTCGCTCCGCTAACCTACGCAAAAATCAATCGCTTGACGGGTAGCGCTGAGTTGTTGCCGTAAAGAGGCGCATGGTTTACGACGATGATCAGACGAGAGGAAACATCGGACCTAGGCCGTTGAAATTGAAAACGAGGCCACATGCATTGTCATTTGATTAAAAGCACAGACTAAAACAATTTTCATTGCAATGTCACTGTTTTCACAAGATACTGACGGTTTGATCTTGGATGGAAAGTTGAGCTGCTTTAACGTGCAGCCAACGCATGCCGTCGCGGTGACAGGGCTGTGTGTTACCGGCGTTAAATGGCCTTGCAGACTGATATAGGAAAAACCGCTGGTGGCTCCTCAGAAATACGGCAGGCAGTTTCTCCGCCAAAACAGCCGATTTTGAATCCAAATTTTGCATTGATCTTCGTTTTCGAGCACACCCATCTCGCCTAGGTACACGATGTGCCCAGCCACGCTTGTAAACTAACGGAAAGCCTACTTTTCTCTCTCTCTATGCGAGCGAAATCCGCCGCCATTGTTGTCTCATGAGCATTCGGGCGAAACAGTATAGCCACGTACAGCGAGTATTTAGAGAAAAATAAAATCAAAAAGCAACAAAAAACAAAGCGAAAGAAAGCTAGAATTATTAATAGCTCAATGCAATATGATAGTCGAGCAATAGAGAATAACAAATAAATAAATAAACACACAAGAAATGCCCGTAAAACCCGTCCGAGCTGAGCGATGATGTCATAAGCATGTCGCAATGCATTCTGGGTAATTAAGGTAAAATTTGTGTATAGCATGTTCTATGATAGTAATACCGGAAATAGAGAAGAAAGAAAGAAAGAAAGAAGAAAGAAAGAAAGAAAGAAACAAAGAAAGAAAGAAAGAAAGAAAGAGAAAGTGAGCAAAAACTAACAGTTCCAGAGCTGATCTCTGGAACTAATTAAGGGCTGCATGTGGACTGTTGTGGCCAGAGACCCGGGGACCAGACCTGCAGATGATAAAGAGTACCTGGAGTGCTTGCAAGATCAACTCAAGTTTTTAGATCAAATATTGGCTATTTTCAGTGGGAAACCTTCCTTCATAATACTAATGCAGAGTTTGCAGCAGCCAGGGCTAGGGCCAGGGTTGATGAAAGAACCATCAGCCATGTCAAGACCAAAGGCAGCATTTTTCTTGGCAATCTCATTCCAGGTGCTGGCTGGGTAAAGTTTCAAACTTTAAACTTTAGTATAATCAATTTTCCACACCTCATAAGTAATATTCCACTCTCACCAGCTTATGGGGTATACATTTCCAAGCTTATTCCATATGCTACAGCATGCAGTTCATATGGTGATTTGGTAGAGAGACATCTCTCTTACAAACTGTTAAATCAAGGTTACACCAGAGCAAGACTTGTCTCTACATTCAAACGCTTTTTTGGCAGGTATCGCAAGCTGGTAGATAAATACAATATCTCTCTTCGACAAATGATCACTGATAGTATCGGTGACATTTGGCCTTAGTTAGTGACCACTACCTATCTGACTGTAGATTGATGGCGGGTGCCACATGTGGAGCAGGATGCGCTTACTATTTTCGAAACACCTGATGTCACTTCTTGGTCTTCTGGCCGGGTCCATATATCTTTCTTTCTTGAATATGACTTTGTTTGTGTACTGTCTATTTACTGTCTGTTCTGTGCTGTTTTGTGTCAATGTTTACAACTATTGTCTTACGAATTCTGACCTACTGTCATTGGATTATGGATTGGTATGATTGCGATTATTTTTTATACATACCGTACTACCGTAAAACGTTGTACCAGGCGGTGGTGCTGTTAGGATTGGATTTCCTTGTCCCATTATTAGTTGTGGTTGTACTGGCACTGGCATGACCTGACTTAGATGTTGTGGTGGTACTTGTGGCACCTGGAGAAACTACAAATACAATTAAAATTTATTTCAATCTCTTTTCTCTTCAATTCAGAACAATATTACATGTAAGGTACTACGAAAGATATACTTTCAACATAAAAGTTCGGTCTAAGCTGGTACAGCATACTCTTCAAAATTTGTTGGCACAAGTAATTTTTAGCTACTATAGACTATAGTCTATAGAAGCTATTGGGATGGGTATCCGTCCGGCGTCCGTCGTCAGTCTGTATGTATGTATGTATGTATGTATGTATGTATGTATGTCCGTTTGTGAGGCGTCCGTCCACTCAAATATCTTGAGAACCGCAGTACTTACTGATTTGATATTTGTTGTGTAGAGAAAAATATGATTTTGAGAAACTGTTTTTTTTTTTTTTGTGATATTGTTGAAAATAGGCAAATTAATGCCAAAAAGGTGTTTTTGGTAAAAAATCTTCTTCTTCATAATCGCTGGTCAGACAGCTTTGTTATTTGGTATACAGGTCCCTAGGGATAACCCAACTTAGATTTGTTCAAATTGTGATGAAATATGCAAATGTGTATTTTTAAGGAATTTTTTTGTCATTTTTGGTCAAAGTTTGACTTACATTGTATGTAATTCTTGTACTGTAAAAACCCTATCAATTCACCCAGAAAAAAATAATTAATATGTTTTTAAATAATTGAATTAATTAGGAAATCATCAAAGCCAAAATAATTTTAGTGTGGAATTATCAGAAAGTTAAACTTTTTTGACAGTTCATAGTGAATTGAGGATTAAAACATGTAAAGGCAACTTTCCTGAATCCCAACTTTGATATTTTCTGAACCACCATTTATGTTATCTAAAAGAAATTGCTCATAATAGTTTGTCATGATAGGGTGGTTAAAACAAATAGAGATAGAGAAAGTTCTAATTTCCATTTATGGTTGACTTGGTAAGGATAAAATAAGATTACTTTTTGAGGAAAAAAATAGAGTGGTCAATTAAAAGAGTGGTCAAAGTGATAGGGTTTTTATGGTAAAGCTGGGCTGTAAGATTCCTTGTGCTATTTATAGCAATTATGCAATCTGTGTAAACAGTGCAATGAAAGTGTAACATGATTCCTTATAATGCTTTTGATGACCTTGAACTTCTCAAGTTACAAACATTGTCTCTTCAGTGTGCTTTCTCTGAGTATGTACAGTCTCAACTCATTCAACAGAACTTACTTACAATGTTAATTTGAAAGTTAAAATGTGCTTGGTTAATAGGATGAAAATAAAAGATAACCAGCTCAAGATTCTTTATAACCTGACAGATATGCTGTTTTATTATGACGTAAATCTTGATTTAAGCAAGTCTTGTTTACTTTAATTAGAATGTAATTAACTCTCGTTTATTTGCTATTGTAGACTAATATAGTCTGATGAAATATGCAAATCTGTATTTTTACGGAATTTTTTTCCATTTTTGGTCAGGCCATCCTGAAATGAGCTATCAAAGATATCCACCTTCATCAATACATGTGTCACAAAAGGTTATTCTCTACATAACACAGCAGAGCTCTGTCAACTGTTGAGTCGCTTGTTTTTTCAAAACCGCTGGTCAGACAGCTTTAATATTTGGTTTACATGTCCCTAGGATGACCTTTAATAGTGAGATGATTTCATACAGTCAGGAAATACTTAATTTTGTATCCATGTCTATAGTAGCTTCAGGGACTTTGGCCCTAGTAATTTTTGGAAATAAAGCAACTTGTGTAACTGCAGATGACAGCAACAATAAATAAATAAGCGCTAACATATTAAACAATGTGACCAAATTAACTTGTGTTAAGGTGGAGCTGCATGTTGCCAACAGTTTTTTACAAAGCAATATTTCTCATCAAAGATGACAAGGAAACCCCCTCATACTTATATTTTCAAAAACCAGACTCTAAGGTTTAGTATGGTAGCAGTAGTTTACTCGAAGGATAAATGGGTGTATATTTGGGGTAAAAAACCTCAATTTTGGTATTAATGATAAAAATTAATTTAAGTCAAAAATTGACGCTATTTTCTGAAATGTAAGATTTCACTTGAAAGATTAGTGTATGTAGAAACAAGCCACTGGTAGATCTAAAGATAGCAGCCGTCCCGTGATGATAAACATGCTGGGATGTTATTGTCCAATTCTTGTTTCAATTACAACAAATATTTCAGTGTTGTTTTGAATGATAGAATCAGAGACAAACTGTATCTTGGTACCTATGAATTGGGAATTCCATAACGTGAACTTCATGGTGTGAGCTTGTAGAGATGTTGATTCCCTATGCAGGGTAATAAGATTTAACAAATTGATAAAACCTGACCAACGCACATTTTGACGCCGAAAGATATTTAACACTGTAGCTATAGGTTTACTGATTTTGCTTCCTGAAAGTTGGGCGTGTTCATTGGCCGTTATCAAGTTGTTTGATTGGGTCCTTGCAGTTATATTTCCTGGAAATGCCGGAATCCTGGAATTCCACGTAATATTCCACCTAATTCTGTGAGATCTGAAACTCCATGATCAGCTAGCCCCAATGTTAAAAGATTGCTTGTAAATGCTTGTAATTGGTCAAACATCGATCAAAAACACCTATCATTTAGTATTAATTAAGCCAATCACATTTATGAACCGAACTTTAATTGACAGGTATCAATCATCATAGTAATGGCAAAAATTCAATGTTGCGAAATTAAAGGGTTCATTTCACGTGCAATTTCATGACATATGAAACCACCTATCTTGAGATCTACTGCGAAAGTTCATCGTGAAGTCCACAAGTTTCAACTCATGAGTGACAGTATGCGAGATAAGAATTACTTAGTTGTAATAGCATCATTGAGTTTGTTTTATCTTGTTAGCATTTTCAATGAATCTGTGAAATTTTACAAATGGGAATTTTCTATGCGTCGCAGCAAACAACAACAACAAAAACAATAATACAAATAATCATCCTTGATGACACAATCCCCACTTGTTTAAATGGGTACTTTGATTACAGGTCCTTGGAGAGGATAGAGTCCTGATCATTAATTGGGTCTGTGATTAAAGATGAGTTCCATGGTGGTGAAAACGTTAAAACAATGTGGGCTACCACACTTTAAAGCTCATTAAATAAGTCAACCAGTAATAAATCGACTGGATGTGCCAAACACTTAATACCTTCTACAGTATTATGACACTGACAGATATTCTATCCCTGTATACTCTTCACAATTTGTTCGCACAAGTAATTTTTGGAAATGAAGCAACTTGTGTAACTGCAGATGACACCAACAATAAATAAATAGGCCCTAACATATAAAATAATGACACCTTGAATTTGAAATTAACTTGTGTTAAGGTGGAGCTGCATGTTGCCAACAGTTTTTTACAAAGCAATTTTTCACATCAAAGATAACAAGGAAACCCCCTCATACTATATATTCTCAAAAAGCAGAGACTCTAACGTTTAGTATGGTAGCAGTATAGTTTACTGGGAGGATGAAGGGGTGTATATTTGGGGTAAAAAACCTCAATTTTGGTATTAATGATAAAAATAAAGTTAAGTCAAAAACTTGACACTATTTTCTGAAATGTAATATTTCACTTGAAAGAAGATTATATGTAGAAACAAGTCATCGTTGATGACACAGTCCCCACTTATTAATGGGTATTTTGATTACAGGTCCTTGGAGAGGATAGAGTCCTGATCATTAATTGGGTCTGTGATTAAAGATGAGTTCCATGGTGGTGAAAACGTTAAAACAATGTGGGCTGCCAGCCTAATTACAAAAGCTCATTAAATAAGTCAACTAGAAATAAATCGACAGGATGTTGCCAAACACTTAATATATTCTACGGTATAATGACACTGACAGTACCACATTTCACACACAATAACGCTAAGTGTCATTGAATTGTATTACAGCACTGTGAGATCAATATCTGTACAAAGTTCCATCAAATTTGATGAGGTGTTTCTGGACATATCACTCTAATTAGGAAAGTTTATTAAATATGTTAATTTACAATTAATTAACATGACACTGCAAAGAGTCTTTGATCAATGTTAACGCAATGTGAGCTCAACATTTGTACCAAGTTTCATGAAATCTAACCATTCCTTGACATATCAGCCTGATTACAAAAATTCATCAAATATGCAAATCAGCGTTATTTGACATGATACTGCTACGTATCAATGCACACTATTACATCACCAAAAGATCAACATCTGTGTCACATTTCATCAAATTTGATAGAGTATTTCTAGACATATCATACAAATTATGAAAGTTCATCAAATGTGCAAATTGGCAATCAATTGACATGATACTGCTTAATATTGTCTTCACATGGTATTACGGTATTACAGTACTGAGAAATCAACATCTGTACCATTTCATCAAATTTGATGCAGTGGTTCTAGAGATAGCTGACTAATTAGGAAAGTTCATTAAATATGCAAATGAGCAATTCTTTCCAATGACAATGCTGAGTATCTTTGTATTCTATTATGTACCAAGTTTCATCATATTTGCTGCAGTATTTCTGGACATATGACCCTAATTACAAAAATTCATCAAATATTCAAATTGGCAATTAACTGATGCAATACTGACATATCTCATTGTGTGCTATCACAGAGCTGTGTAACAAACATCTTTACAAAGTTTAATAAATTTATCGCAGTTGCTCCACAAATAGAGCTCTTTTTCAAAAAGTCATTGTCAATGACATAGTCCCAACTTTTTTAATAAAATGGTTGGCACGGTTATTTTTGATTGGATCCACAAAACAAATCGATATGCATATGTGTGACACAGGGAGTAATCCTTTATCACGTTTGAATGAAATCGCTCCAGGCATCTCTTAGATATCTGCGTGAACGGACGGATGGACGCACACACAGACATGACCAAACCTATAAATCCCCCCTGGTGTCCATAGGGACTAATAAGCTGATTCTTCAACACACACGCCATCGAACAGCTTTCTTTTCAATATTGCCCTATTGTTATGCGCATGCATTTAAACTGTTGGTAATGCATTTAGCTTGGTATAGTACTGGAATGTCAACTGACTGTAGCCAGGAGTCCTCTTTTCCCCGTAGTTCTGAGGACACCTGGATGTCAGTGCATGTAACATACATTTTTATTTTTGAAACATTTATTTGGGAGATAATTTTGCAAAACACTCTCATGTTTCGAAAATCTGTGTTAGCTTGGCCTGACATTAGTCCGCTTTAAAGTCCCGCTTTCGTAGTATGCCTGCATGCAGCATGTGTGTTGTTTTGGGACTGTGGTTTACTTGCACGCACGCGAAATACAGCGTTTTGGTAATTTTTTGCCAACAAAATGAAACTTTTTTCCTACATTCTTTTTGATACCTGTCAATAGTAAAGTTCAGTTCTTGAAGTTGATTGGCTAACACTGAAAGAATAGGCATTTTCAATTCCTATTTGACCAATTATAAAACATCAACTGATCTTTAACCCCAGGTTAAGGGGTTGATTCCAGAGTTTCAAGATCTCCTGAAATTAAGTGGAATTACGGGGATTCCAGCATTTCCAGGAGACCTAGGTGGGCTGCATTGCAGTCCACATGACTTGATCACTGTCCAAACTGCTAATGGTAATTGGTCAGCAACTTGGTAAAACAGGTGTAACAAACTTCTACTGTACAGCATAACTAACCAGATATGAACTGAAAATGCTCTCGTGTTTCATTATATATTGCAGTTATGAGTAAATTTGAACCTTATTGCCACATGTTTGCAACTTCACTGAAAGTGTTATGATCAACATAATGAACAATATTCACCACAGATTAGTTCCAAAGGTCATGATTAAGTATATACAAATATGTAATTAGCTGAAATAAAAATACTACATTTCTTTGACTGCTGTCATTGTATCACCACTTTATTTAGCAAGCATAATTGCCTTTGGTCAAGTCCTTCAAGCTATAGTCAAACTGTGAAAGCTCATTAGATATGCAAATTATACATTAGCTGACATGAAAATGCGAAATGACTTTCAATATTGTTTTACCTGGTATAATCATGAATGTACCAGTACATAGCATATTTTGCCAACTTTGATAAAGTAAATTCCAGTATACGGTATATCCCTAATTAGGAAAGTTCATTAAATATGCAAATAAGGAATTGACAGAAATGATCTCATTAAATATGCAAAATTAGGAATTGGGTGAGGTAAATAATGTTTAATGACCTTCTGATAATGTTGTATCATAGTATCTTTAATGTACATAGCAAGTTTTGTCAACTTTGGTCTAGTCAGTTCAGATATATATCCCTAATTAGGAAAGTTCATTAAATATGCAAATAAGGAATGGGCTCAAGTTAAAATCCTTAATGACTTTCAATAATGTTGTATTATGGTATCTTCAATGTACATAGCAAATCTCATCAACCTAGATAAATAAATATTCCTAATAAGGAAAGTTCATTAAATATGCAAATAAGGAATTGACTCGGTTAAAATGCTTCATTAGTTTCGAGAACATTGTATCATAGTATCTTCAATATACATAGCAAGTTTCATCAAATTTGGTCAAGTCAATTCAAATATCCCCTTTTTCCAAAGTTTATTAAAATGCAAATTAGGTGGCTTAAGTAAAAGTGCTGAATGATTTTCATGAATGTTGTATCATAGTAACATCAATATATGTAGAAAGTTTCATCAACTTTGGTCCAGTAAATAGCTGCAAAAATACACAATTGAAGATTTCATCATAATTTGAATATATCACATCGGATCATTCCTAAGAACATGTCAATCAAAGCTATCTGACGAGTAGTTTTTTGAGAATAAAATTTCTGACTAAAAATGGCAATAATTGCTCCCAAATATAAAAATTGCAGATTTCACCAAACTTTCAATATATCATATATTACAATAATCCCTTGGAACCTGTATACCAAATATCAAAGCTATCGACTTGCAGTTTTTGAGAAACAAATTTTTTGACCAAAATTGGCAAAAAATTGCCCCCAAAATACAAAATTGCAGATTTCGTCATTATTTCAATAAATATCATTTAGTTCATCTAATGGAACCTGTATACCAAATTTCAAAGCTATCAGCTGAGTACTTTTGGAAATACACATTTTTTGACCAAAAATGGCAAGGCAAAAATTGCCCCAAAAATACATATTTCATCAGAAATTCAATTTATAGTACTTAGTTTGTCTGTAGAAACCTGTATACCAAATTTCAAAGCTATTAGAAAAGTACCTTTTTAGGAAACACATTTTTTGACCAAATTGGCAAAAATTGCCCCACAACTACAAAATTGCAAATTTCATCATAATTTCAATAAATATCATTTAGTTCATCTGTAGGAACCTGTAGACTAAATTGCAAAGATATCAGATGAGTAATTTTGGAAATACACATTTTTTGAACAAAAATGGCAAAAATTGCCCCTAAAACACAAATACAGCTAGTTTTCTATCAGGTTCGAACCCACAACATACGGCATCAGTCGCCTAGCGGAGAGGCCACAGAGAGAACCATTCGGCTAAATCTCCACTCCCAAAAAAGACTGGTTCAATAGCAGGCTAAGTTGTTACATTTTTCTGACTGAGACCGCTCCACACGTAGAGTTCGTGAAGCACTCACACACGCATGCTCACTATAACACATCGCACACACAAACTTTATCGAAGCGAAGAAACAAATTTCATCACTTTAACTGGACGAACGATAACCTTGGGGACAATTCTGTCCACCAGCAGAGTTACCAACCCAGGGTAGAAATTACAGATTTCATCAGAAATTCAATATATATTACTTAGTTCATCTGTAGAAACCTGTATTCCAAATTTCAAAGCTATCAGACCAGTACTTTTTGAGATACCCATTTTTTGACCAAAAATGGCAAAAATTGCCCCAAAAATACAAAATTACATATTTCATCAGAAATTCAATATATATATTACGTAGTTTATCTGTAGACACCTGTATACCTTGTTTCAAAGCTATTAGACCAGTACTTTTTGAGACACACATTTTTTGACCAAAAATGGAAAAAATAATGCCAATGTCACTGTTCGCTCCCATATAGTTATCAAAACAAGCCAACAATTGTATGAAACATGGACACACATACAGACAGACTGACATACACAGAGTGGCACAGAGTGATGACATTGGCCCCCTTGTGTGCCTTGGCCCAAGGAGAGTGATAAAGATATAACAAACAGCTGAATGTAATGATAAAATAGTTAAGTATAGGTCTACAGGCGGTGAAGGTGAATATGTTACAGCAATTTGATTAGTTTCTTTTCCTTTTCTACTACTGTGATAATTTTTAAGACAATCAATCTGCAGGGCAGTTTATGTATTGACAAATATGTTATCTTTTACAAGCACACAGCAAACTGTTCTTGATTTTTCATTTTATGGGAGCTAAAAACTTTACCAAACCACAAATTTTAGATATTTCTCTGAAAATTTAAAAAGCAACCTAGCAGTTGATAGAGCTTGGTTTATGTTATGTAGAGAATAACTTTTTATGACGCATGTGTTGATGAAGGAGGAATCTTTGCAAGTCCACTTAAGGTCGGCCTGACCAAAATGGCAAAAATAGCTGCAAAAATACCTATGGTAATTAAAGATTTTATCATAATTTGAGCATATTTAATTAACATCATTTGTGAGAACATGTCTACTAAACATCAAAGCTATCAGACAAGTGGTTTTTGAGAAACAAATTTTTGACCAAAAATGGCAAAAATTGCCCCCAAAATTCAAAGTTCTAGACTTCAACCCAATTTTAATATATCATATTGACATAAACCCTTGGAACCTGTTTACTAAATATCAAAGCAAGAAGATTGGTAAATTTAAAGAAAATTTTTTGACCAAAAATGACAAAAATTGCCCCCACCCCCCATACAAAATTGCAGATTTCATCCTAATTTCAATATATCTTATTAACATAAACCCTAGGAACCTGTACACCAAATATCAAAGCTACCAGATCAGTAGTTTTAGGAGAAATTTTTTTGACCAAAATGGCAAAAATTGCCCACAAAATAAAAAAAAATTGCCAGTTTCAACCTATCTTCAATACATTATATCAAGATAAATCTTAGATACCTGTATCCCAAATATCAAAGCTATCAGATCAGCAGTTTTTGGATAAAAAAGTTTTTGACCAAATATTGGGAAAATTGCCCCAAAATTACAAATATGATAATATCAATACAATTTGTGCAAACTTGACTGAGGTCATCCCCAGTAAATGAATACCAACTTTCAAAGTGATTTCTGAGAACAAGATTTTTTGACTAAAAACAGAAAAAATACCCTAAAAATACAAACATGCAAATTTCACCCCAATTTGTGCACACATAATTTAGAATACCTAAAGGAATCTGCATACTAAGTTTCAACCCAATCTGACCAATGCTTACTGAGTTTTGGCCATTTAAAGGATTTTTCCTTTTTCCCCCTCATTTGCATATTTTTGGCACTGACATGTTCATTTGAACAAATTCACATCTCCACCCCCAGGTGCACCTGTACACCAAATACTAAGACAGCAGCCATTGCGGTTTAGGAGTTTTTGATCTGGACGGACTAACAGACATACATACATACATACATACACACAGACGCCATTTTGCCACCTTATAAGAATACCCCCATTTGCATATATACATATGCATATATGGGAGCTAAAATTTGCCCCAAAAATTCAAAATTGCAGATTTCATCATAATTTCAATAAATGTCATTTAGTTCATCTATTGGAACCTGTATACCAAATTTCAAAGCTTTGAGTAGTTTTGGAAATACACATTTTTTGACCAAAAATGGCAAAAATTGCCCAAAAAATACAAAATTATGGATTTCATCAGAAATTCAATATATATTACTTAGTTCATCTGTAGAAACCTGTATACCAAATTCAAGGTGATTAGACCAGTACTTTTTAAGACACATATTTTTCGACCAAAAATGGCAAAAATTGCTCCAAAATACAAAATTACATATTTCATCAGAAATTCAATATATATATATTACGTAGTTTATTGTAGACACCTGTATACCTTATTTCAAAGCTATTAGACAAGTACTTTTTGAGAAACACATTTTTTGACTAAAATGGAAAAATTGCCCCAAAAATTCAAAATTTCATCATAATTTCAATAAATGTCATTTAGTCTATCTATTGGAACCTGTATACCAAATTTCAAAGCTATCAGATGAGTAGTTTTGGAAATACACATTTTTTGACCAAAAATGGCAAGGCAAAAATTGCCCCAAAAATACAAAATTACAGATTTATCAGAAATTCAATATATATTACTTAGTTCATCTGTAGAAACCTGTATACCAAATTTCAAAGCTATTAGACCAGTACTTTTTGAGAAACACATTTTTTGACCAAAAATGGCAAAAATTGCCCAATAACTACAAAATTGCAAATTTCATCATAATTTCAATAAATATCATTTAGTTCATCTGTAGGAACCTGTATACTAAATTGCAAAGATATCAGATGAGTAGTTTTGGAAATACACATTTTTGACCAAAAATGGCAAAAATTGCCCCTAAAATACAAATTTACAGATTTCACCAGAAATTCAATATATTACTTAGTTCATCTGTAGAAACCTGTATACGAATTTCAAAGCTATCAGACCAGTAATTTTTAAGACACTTACTTTTGACCAAAAATGGCAAAATTGCTCCAAAAATACAAAATTACATATTTCACCAGAAATTCAATATATATATTACTTAGTTCATCTGTAGAAACCTGTATACCAAATTTCAAAGCTATTTGACCAGTACTTTTTGAGAAAAACATTTTTTGACAAAAATGGAAAATTGCCCCAAAAATTCAAAATTGCAGGTTTCATCATAATTTCAATAAATAATCATTTAGTTCATCTAGTGGAACCTGTATACCGAATTTCAAAGATATCGGATGAGTAGTTTTGGAAATACACATTTTTTGACCAAAAATGGCAAAAAATGCCCCTAAAATACAAATTTACAGATTTCACCAGAATTCAATATATATTTTTTGGTTCATCTGTAGAAACCTGTATACGAATTTCAAAGCTATAAGACCAGTTATTTTTAAGACACTTACTTTTGACCAAAAATGGCAAAAATTGCTCCAAAAATACAAAATTACAGATTTCACCAGAAATTCAATATATTACTTAGTTCATCTGTAGAAACCTGTATACCAAATTTCAAAGCTATTTGACCAGTACTTTTTGAGAAAAACATTTTTTGACCAAAATGGAAAATTGCCCCAAAAATTCAAATTGCAGGTTTCATCATAATTTCAATAAATAATCATTAAGTTCATCTAGTGGAACCTGTATACCGAATTTCAAAGCTATCAGATGAGTGGTTTTGGAAATACACATTTTTTGACCAAATACAAAATTACAGATTTCATCAGCAATTCAATATATATTACTTAGTTCATCTGTAGAAACCTGTATACCAAATTTCAAAGCTATCAGACCAGTACTTTTTAAGTAACATATTTTTGACCAAAAATGGCAAAATTGTCCCATAACTACAAAATTGCAAATTTCATCATAATTTCAATAAATATCATTTAGTTCATCTGTAGGAACCTGTAGACTAAATTGCAAAGATATCAGATGAGTAATTTTGGAAATACACATTTTTTGACCAAAAATGGCAAAAATTGCCCAAAAATACAAAATTGCAGATTTCATCATAATTTCAATAAATATCATTTAGTTAATCTGTAGAAACCTGTATACCAAATTTCAAAGCTATCAGATGAGTAGTTTTGGAAATACACATTTTTGACCAAAAATGGCAAAAATTGCCCCAAAAATGCAAATTTGCATATTTCTGCACAATTTGAACAATTCTGAAATAGATCATCCCTAGGGACCTATGTACCAAATGTCAAAGCTATCTGACTGGTAGTTTTGAAGAAGAAGAAGATTGTTAAAGATTTTTTTAACAAAAACAACAAAAATTGCCTTAAAAATACAAATATGCAAATTTCATCACGATTTGAACAAATCCGACTGAAGTCACCCTATGTAAACTGCACATCAAATTTCAAAGCAATCGGACAAGCGATTTCAGAGAAGAAATTTTTTTTACCAAAAACAGCAAAAAATTGCCCAAAAATACAAATATGCAAATTTCACCATGATTTGAACAAACTTAAGTGAGGTCACCCCAAGTGAACTGCATATAAAATTTCGAAGCAAACGGACTTGAGGTTTCAAAGGAGAAGGCAATTGTTGATGGACAACGGATGACGACGGACGACGACAACAGAAAATCAATTATTTAATAAGCTCCACGTAGCTGACACTGGAGCTAATTATTTGTCAGGCTATCTGATTAGGTGTACTATGCTTTCATGCCAATTATGGGAAATAAACATTACAAGAAGGATGACAGTCGATGTCACATCCTCATTCATCGGGAAACATTTGTGCAGCACAAAGCTTTCGTTATCTACACAATCGTGAAGACAGTAATTCAAAATGGTGACCCAACAATGCAGCGACAAGCTTTCTTTGTTTTTCTTCATTCAAAACATGTACAAAATAGGCCTAACACATCATTTTTTGCAGGATTCGTTTGCTCTGAAAATGGATGGGAACATGGGCTGGTATGTCTTGGTGGAATCAATATTTGTAGCAAATCTATTCAAATTGTGTACAGTTGTATCTCAATGTATATCCGATTTTTCTAAAATCATAAATTATGTAAACGAGGTAAAAAATAAGCAAGCCGCACCAACCAAAAACTAATCAGTTCTTGCCATTTGCAAACTGAATCTATGTACCAGATTTGATTTTGATCTGATGAGCCGTTTTGAGATATCGGGCACACAGACAGACAGACAGACAGACAGACAGACATTGCTGCGACATGAGCTCATGTTTATGAACACATGAGCTATTAAAAAATAACATGTAAATGAAGTCAACCTTGAACACTAGCCTGTCAGTAATGGCGGTTGGAAACAGGATTCAAATTGCAAGTTACTCCAAAACAGCCGATGCAAAGAGCAGAATAAACAAGTCATCGTTGATGACACAGTCCCCACTTGTTAATGGGTACTTTAATTACAAGTCCTCAGAGAGGATAGAGTCCTCATCATTAATTAGGTCTGTGATAAAAATACTGCGATACAGATGGTGCTCAATGGCCAAGAATGAGTTCCATGGTAGTGAAAACATAAAACCAATGTAGGCCGCCATCCTAATTACAAAAGGTCATTAAATGAGTCAATTAGTAATTAATCGACAGGATGTTGCCAAACATTTTTGCACACTATCCTAACACTGACAGATTATCACCGGTACTATAATTCATAAAGTTTGATGCAGTATTTACAACACTATGAGATCAACATCTGCACCAAGTTTCATCAAATTTGATGCAGTATTTGTGGATATATCACTCTAATTAGGAAGTTCATTACATAAGCAATTACAAATTAATTAACATGACACTGATAAATGTCTTTTCTACTGTTAAAGCAATGAGAGCTTAACATCTGTACCAATTAAGTTTCATGAAATTTGATACGTTGACATATAAACCTAATTACGAAACTTAAGTAATTGACATGATACTGCTACATGCCGTGAAACAAATTGATGTGCATATGTATGAAATAGGTCAATGTCCTTGTACCAACTTTGAATGATACTGGTTGAAATATGTCTGAGTTATGGCTCTGTACATGAAAAAATCGTAACAAAATGGCTGCCACGCAGCCATATTTGGCAAATAAATCAAATAATCAACATGCATATGTATGATATAAGTCATAAAATAGGTTGAGACTTGCCAGAGCTATGGCTCTCGACATGAAAAAAAACTATAACAAAATGGCTGCCATGCAGCCATATTCAATCTTATCGTAAAACAAATCAATGTGCATATTGACATAGGTCAATGTCCTTGTACCAACTTTGAATAAAATCGGTTGAGATGTGCCCGAGTTATGGCTAAGGACATGAAAAAATCGTAACAAAATAGTCGCACTGTGGCCATATTGGAGCATATCACAAAACAAATCAATGTGCATATGCATGACATAGGTCAATGTACTTGTACCAAGTTAGAATAAAATTGGTTGAGACGGGCCTGAGTTATGGCTAAGGACATGAAAAAATTGTAACAAAATGGCTGCCATGTGGCCATATTAGATCATGTCATGAAACAAATTGACATCCATATGTATGACATGGGTTAATGTCCTTGTACCAACTTTGAATAAAATCGGTTGAAATATGCCTGAGTTATGGCTCCGTACATGAACAAATCGTAACAAAATGGCCGCATGGCAGCCATATTGGATCGTATCACAAAACAAATTAATGTGCATATTATGACATAGGTCAATATCCTTTTACCAACTTTGAATAAAATCGGTTGAAACAATTGTCTGAGTTATGGCTCAGTACACAGGCCCACGGAACGTTTCGTAGATTGTCGTCAGATGGGAAGTGGCTGACACTGTGACCCCGTCACCCCACAACCGCTAAATTCAACCATTAACAGTTAGGTAAATTTCATACTGTCAGTGAATACATGGATGTAAAAAATATTTTTTACATCCATGGTGAATACAACTGCAGCTATCTGGCAACAAGGCAATCAACGCAAACCAATCTGCCTCGGCAGCGTGATGTTCAAATCCCGCCATCTGACATTTGTAAACAAATTTAAACTCTTCATGGGGTCACTCGTCCACTCGCAAAGGCTTTTTGGAGAAAGCTATTCAAAATGGCCGAGTGGCAATGCAAGTGCGAGTATTCACCGGACAGTCAATTATCGCCCATAACTGGCAGATTTGAAAGAAATGCTGTAACCGCAGAGTAAAGATTTGAAAGTTTGAAGGTATTTCTGACCGGTCGATGTAATTTTTTTGAGGTAGATGATTTTTTTCGTTTGTTTCGGGCCACCGGTCGATTTTTCCGTGTCATACCTTGGTATTCGAATACAGTACCGAGGTTCGGCCTTTGGCCTCACAGTGTCAGTCACTTCCCATCCGACGACGATCTACGAAACGCTCCGTGGGCCTGTGGCTAAGTACATGAAAAAATCGTAATAAAGTATGGCCGCATGGCATCCATATTGGATCACTGCTAAAAATATTTTTCTTACAAGAAATTTTTTCTTAATATGAGATAAATTTTCTTGAAATAAGAAAAATTGTTACAACGTTTTCTAGCAAGATCTTATTTGGTATTCAGCTGAACAAGTAATAAGTAAATTTTTCTTGATTTGAGAAAAATATTCTTGATTCAAGAAAAATATTCTCAATATAAGTTTTATTAAGAAATTGTTAGTCATTTAATTTTGCTAACAAGATAAAATTTCTTATATTAAGGAAATCATTATCTAGATTTATGATCATGCTAACCATTCAAGCAAGATCATGTTAAGTATTGAGCTGACCAGTTGAGAATATTTTTCTGGATTCAAGAAAAATATTGTCAATTATGTTTTATCAAGATATTTTTGTTTTCAATTCTGATAACAAGATAAAATTTCTTACATCAACCCTTTTAGGGTCATTGTAAACTTTTGACACCTACCACAAAACAGCCTGCTTATTATCTGCAGATAATAATAATAAAGTATGTATGATAATTTTACGTAATTTTGACCAAAGTCTAAAATCAGTGTGAGGCTATAAATTGTGTGCCAAAAAAGGAAAACAGTGTCAATTAAAAATAAAAGAAAATATGAAAAAATTTTGCTTACAAATTTAGGCAGTAAAAACGTGGTAGTCAAAGGGTTAAGAAAATCAATATCTAGATTTAGGATCATGTTAACCATTCTAGCAAGATTATATTCGGTATTGAGCTGACAATTAATGGGAATATTTTTCTTGATTGAAGAAAATATTCCCAACGGTTTTATCAAGAAATTGCAAGGTGTTTGATGTTGCAAACAAGAAAATTCCAACATTGAGAGAAAATCAAAATATACATTTAAGATCATGTTAACCGATTTTTTTTGGAAAGTTAAAACTCTGCAAGATCTTTGAAAAGTCTGCTCGAACAGTTGCACTTAATCATTTATTGTATTGGGGTCATGGGTGATCTAACAGGATATTTTCTATTGAAAGTTTTGTGTATGTTCCATGAAAACCCCTGTCAAAATATATTGAGTAAAAGTATTTTTTATAGAAAAACACACCAGAATGAACTATGTGTAAATCAAAATTACACAAATAATACAAACATTTAGGTTTACTCAACACTGTTGCAGTAATATTTTATTGCTTTAATCGGTTACCATATTTTTTGCCAAAAAGCTTTATTTTAAGCAATCAGAGTTTTTACTGACTTTTTCAGTGTTCATTCTGGGATGTATTAAAACCTCTTGTCCCAAAGTGGGCCATCATCAACACACATGTAAAACCCTTGAATTTTCTGCAGAAAATACAATAGTCATACTGGAGATAGGGCCCCCGTAACCAAGCAAGCATACTGTAAAGTTGTCCTCCATACGTACGCAACAGGCCCAACAATGGCGACAGCAAACAGTTTCATTTGATTCAATTGTCTACGTAACTTGTGTGATAAATTATTGATACATGTATGTCAGACTTGAACAACTGTACAAATTGCTAATCTGTGATTTTCACTGTGGAAACAATCATGATCGCTTTACCGCACCGGTAGGATTTTTCCGAGAGTGACCCCTAATTTTCATGCATCGACTCTTGAAAGTTACCCGTACGACCGCAGGTCCATTGAGTTGCCGTGTGGTATACATAGCCCTTCTCTCTATGTATACTACACGGCAACTCCACGGACCTGTGCGTACGACCTACATAAAGTGATGGATACATCAACTTTTAAACAGAACTTGTGTGTATTAGCAAATTTGCGATCATTGGTTCTGACCAAAGGGTTTTACACAGCGGTGTTGTTCTATGCAAAGAACTGGCTACACTGGAAAAAGGCAAACGAGATAAGCTTAGTGTCCGACCTAAAATGTTGCTCTTCAAAACGATCGGATCATCCGGCCTAGCATGGATGCTTTCCCTGCAGTGTTCAACGTTTCGTTTGTACGGACGGTAGACGTTGCAAACGCTTCGACTTAAGGGACTGCCCGATCGTCTTTTTCTAAAACGGGTTCATCAACTATACACATAATGGCGTTAAATATACGAGTGGCGACTAGCTTTTCGCCACTACGTAGCGGCTTGTGCCGCTGTTTACATTCATCGGCCGTGCCACATACGTACAGCTCAAATACACCGTTGCCCCTACATCAGTCCTTTCTACCCAGCTTCCTATGTACCACCGTATATTCTGTACTGGGTATTGAATTACAAAGGTCGATGGGTAACTGAATCGTTTTATATGTCACACTATGACTGAGGTGATGACCGTCGGACGGCCGAAGCTTCACGAACGTATGAACTACGTGAACTCACCGTGTGATTGACCCGTTCACGCACAATGTTGCGCCTTTAGTGCACAGGCGCTCCTTAGCTGGTTAGTCTGCTAAGTAGATCGATTTTCGGTTCGATTTTATATCGATCCCGTAGTCGATATGCCCGCCACTGCAACCTAAATACTTACAAGGAGATGGTTAAATTTGTGATCCAACTAGGTATATGGGAGTGTAGTTCTGATGTTTTGTGCAAGCGCACGGCCAGTTGACAAATCGGGTGGGTGTGTTTTTTGAGTGATTGTGTTGCACACCTAGTGAGTATTTAGGTTGCAGTGGCGGGCATATCGACTACGGGATCGATAAATCGAACCGAAAATCGATCTACTTAGTAGACTAACCAGCTAAGGAGCGCCTGTGCTTTAGTGGCGCATCGAACGTTGAAATGACGGCCATTCGAGATTTAATTGCGCTATGGCGCTTCCTAGAATATATTCTCATATCACAGGACTTTGATTTCGAATCGCAATGAATGGACAAAGCTCTAAAACCACGCTGAAAACATTTGTATTGGTTTACGCATTACAGTTGTGTAATGTGAGTGACAGCCCTAGCCGTGCAGTTTATGACCTCTGACCTTTTTTATCTGCGCGCGCCTGTTTACTTCACAAGCTGCTGGCCTGGCTGACTGCATGCAGGTAGTCGTCTGATAAACAAACTATCTCGAAATTACATTTTTTGAATGAGAATGTCCTTGGATTTCTTCCACCATTTAAAGGAACAAACACTTCCTTCGGATAAGACTTATTCCAGCGAAGATGAATCGATCAGACCGAGCTAGTGACGTGAGTCAACACACCATCTACATCGGGTAACCCCGGGCCCGTGACAGTATGTACGGAGTACGCAAATGAAAGCCGTGATCGAGAACCAGCTGAAGCCCCAGTACCGGCCTCTTAGAAGAACGTCGCTAGCTCGTATTTTTTTGTCCAAAGACCAGATTTCGAATCGCAATGAATGGACAAGTTGAGAAGTAATATTGCGACGAAGAGGACGTTTGAAAAAACAACAGAGGTCGCGCAGCGGTTGTCTGTCTATCGGGACTATGGCCGCTGTCACTGGTAAAATGTCTACGGCAATATTCACGAGAAAAAAACTACTTAAGGTCAACGACAAGAGGACTGGCAGTAAAAATACGGTAAGAAATTGACTAAACTTTCAACATATTTCCTGTTTGACGTCGTGATAGTTTCTTCAACACGAGTACATATATTAGCTGTATGACGACTGAAAAATCGTGAGATCTTTCTTGTTTTATCTTTTCATCACTGAGTTTTCAATTTAAAAGAAAATATTTGATACGAAGTTTGGCCATTTTATTGTATCGAACGTCATTTTTACGAAATATAATTTTTTTTTTTTCAAAAATGCCGCACGTCCTTGGTTTTGCCGATCTGCAATCAATGGCTTCGCGCCGGCGCCAATTTTTTTTACTTCTGCAACATTGTAGCAATTTCACAAAGTTTGTCAATTGTACTTTGCATCGGTAGGTAGTGACAGTCCTCAATGTCAACGCTACGGACGCTTCAAAAATGCCAGATAAATTTGTTTTTAAGCTATTGTGAATATATGACACATTTCAGTAACTAAGATCATTAAAGGAACAACTTTAGCTCTAATTTGTGTACTTTGTCTTGTGAAAAATTGTATGCTATGCTCCTTGTTGTTCATACACTGTCTTTTTTTTATTTCATCAGTATTGACAACTTTGGCATGTTGTGGATGTATCCCATCACTGAATAACAGATGACTGTCATTGTATAGAATCCTGCAAGAGAAAGGAGCTTGACGGTAGGAACATAGCCATAGGACTTTGGAAAGTTTTATAGAAAATTGCAATTTCAAGGCCAGGTTGGTTTGATGCCATACGAGTAAGGAATCACACAATATGTGTGATGATCCAAAAATCGAAAACCCTAGAAACATTGACCAGTGTACCACACAACATTTTGTATAAAATTAACAGTCACAAGAAACAGTTTCATAGTGATGTACAGTATTGAGGTTTTTAAATTAATACAGTAGACCCTTGCTATTATGATCATGATGGCTGGGGTACATAGAAATTTTCGTTAAATTGAAGTGTTCATTATTATGAAGAACGAACATCATATCACTCTTAAGAGTCACCTTTTACGTTTGCTCTCCATTCTACGTTGTGTCTGATTAACCGTGCAAAACTCTTGGGGGACACAGTTTACGTTCGTTATAACTGATGGTTTGTAATAGAACTACTGGTCAAGTGGTGATACTGGGTACCCTGATCTGGTAAGCATACCCTACTAGCATGCTACAACTCATGATTGGACTAAAGTGACAAGGTTATAGTACAATTACCCAACTTGCTGTCAAAATACCGGGTCGAAGTCGTGAATACTGTCTCTCATCATCAGAGTGTTACATTTGTCATATTTGGATGTAAGATTGCCACATCTACCACAGAACGTCTTAAATATCTAGCCGACCTGCTTTGTGAAAAATCCCGGTTTCAAAAGCTTTAAGACTAAAAAGCTGTGTCTCACTTGAAAGTCACACCGATAAACTCTACAGTATCTCAGGAATTGTGAAATCCATACACCATGCACAAGTTGGAAAATTACTGGTCAAATACAGAAATGATTTCAAAATTGAAATTGGTCCTTTTGTCATACAGCTTAGTGTGCAATATATTTTGTGTAAACGGCATACATAACAATTTAGGTTAATTGCATGATTCCATCAGTCCCATGCAGGTCTTATGAGAGACAGCTGAATCCCTTGATTCACAACTGTAATAAGTTGCTCTGAACCTCCGCACAATTACTTTGTCACTTTAGTTCAACTTGATGTGTGCAGTATGCTTGCAGGGAAGGCTTACCAAGTCAGGACAACCATTACCACCACTGCAATTGACAAGTGGTTGGAGATTGTAATATTGGTTTGGTCAGTGGGTGTTGTTGTATTTTGTTCCTGGAAATTTCATTTGCCTTGAATGATAATGATTGTTGGGATTGATTTAATGTCAGATTCCAACGAAAACCAATTATTCCCTTTCATCGGGTAGAATTTCACAATAACAATCATCAGTATAACAAACAATTGGTTATTTAGAAAGTAAAATTTGTCTCTTGAGAATTTTGCATTGTAAATCAAATACCCTGAAGAAACAATTGCAAACATATAGGTTTCAATGGACATGTAATGATAATGAAATCTCCAAAGTAACTATGTTCTGTGATGTGCTCGTGGGTCGTTAAACTTCAACGCAAAGAATAGTATAGCATTTCAGAATTAATACAAAAATTATTGGATACAGGGAATCAGAATACTGAAAAAAATATCAAAACTTGTTTATCAAAATAAGCATAACTAAAATTAAGTTGCCCCATAGACTGAACTGTTCCATTTGAATATACAAACTGAATAGGTCAATGCAGTTGAATAGTGAAACCACTAAATACAATATTCATGAAATTTTTCAATTCCATTTTGGATAATTTTTGAGTCATGCATGTGCTACTGCTTAGTTTGCTAAAAGAACGAATTCTTCATTTATATTGACTCCAGCTGTATCTTTTTCTATTTTTTCAGTATTGTTTTTCTGTATATCAACTACAGTTTCTGATCCTTGTCCATTTTATCATGCTTGAATGCCCATTATTACGATTGTCAACACAGCCTGTAGATGTGAAATGGCCAAATGAAAACCAGTTTGGACTTGAATAGAAAGAATACCAATGTCATAGAGCCAGAAGGACAATGAATTGTGAAACTTCCTTTGAAATGGCATCTGCTGTAATCTGGTGAATTTGTATATTTTGCTGATTTATCAGCAGAGGTAAATATGTTGCAACAAAACATCCAGTACATGTAACAAACATTGAAGTGGTAAATTTGACTCTATATTGGTTGTATTTTTTTTACAAGCAGGCTAAAATGTCAACACGTTTAAAAAAAGGCCCATCATACCGCGATGTTGAAATGGGAAGACCCCAATCTCAAATTGGTCAGAAAATGACCTAGTCTTGCATGTTTTTACTTACTTAAAATTTGTTTCACATGAGAATTTCTCTAAATTGGCTGCATGACATAGCAATTAACTGTAGTGGATTTACTGAACCAGAAAACTAAAGATATAGACAAAAAATACAGCTCAGTGTTGAATCTAGAGCGCGCCATCGCGGGATTGACGCGTTTCAGCAAAAAATCCCGCTCTGAAATCTACCCAGTGCGTCACTTTGGGCGCACTCACAATGAGGGGGGGGGGGGGGGTCTGTAAATAGGTCAACGTGTGTTTTCTTTCATTGTTAAACGTAACCACTTTGCGTGATGATTTGCTATATTTTGCTAGAATGTTACCAATGATTTCATTTATAAATACTTTAGCAGCACACGTCCGTTTTGAAATGACATTTGCGTTTGTTACATTGTCTTTAAAACTTGTTTGTGAATGTACTGACTGACAGCCGTGACGAGAAAAAAAATTCACGTACGGGAGTAATTTCAAACTAACTCTCACACAGAAAGGTTTTTGAAAAATGTAGCCAACACACCTATTCCATTCAAAAAGAAAAAACATGTTCTTGATCAAGCGGAAATCAAACCAAATTCCAAAATTTTCTGAAACATTTCATGTGTCCACATGGATCGAGATACTAGACGTAGCTTGGTTCATGTTGTTTGTCAAAGTCGTTATGCCACGGTCACGCATGCATGGCTTGCCAAGAAATTCGATCTAGCGAGAACAACAGTGAATATCTATTCAGATCTTATACCAGACGGGTCATATGTCAAGTTCTTCAGTAAGTATGCATTTACTAATACTTGCACGGCTTGCATTGTCAGAGTCGGGACGTTGTGCTGTGTTTGTTTTGCCTCGATGCAGCACATGGTGTCGGCCATTTTCCAAACTTGCTTAGGACAAAGCGTCATCACTCTAGACTCCTAGGTTACCCTTTTATGTCTATGGGAACTTACTGCTGCAGAGATCGAGACTACTAGTCATTAAAAAAAGTCCTGCTCTATCAATGAGAGCTGTGAAATGACAAATGAACTTACTTTTCTCACTGTGGGGAAATTGTCAATTGTATTTTTGCATAATACTGAAAGAATTATCTCTTGAGACTAACAGAATGTGCTGCATCTTTTCTATGAATGTGAGTGAATTTGTGATACTTTATTCAAAACAATTATATTCTTGAATAGATGTACAAAGACTTCATAGACTTATTTTAAATAAATGCTAATTTAATATGCAGATTAATATGCAAATTTGCTGCCAAAAAATTGTCCCCCAAATTTTGAAAATGTCCCCCAAATTTAAGGCAGTGGGCCCAAATGTCCCCCAATCCTAAGATCCTAGATTCAACACTGACAGCTGATGTCCGTTTTAAGCTAGAAACCTGTGTGTTATCCCATTTTTAACATAATGACCAAAGGTCATCATGTTATTAAAAGAAGAAATTGTGTCAATGTTAATTTTCTTGATTAATCTTTTTAATTATTTCAAGAAAGGTGTACAGTGTTAATTTTCTTCTTTTGTGGATTTATTTCAAGAAAAAAGGACATCTTAGATTAAGAAAACATCTTGTTTTAAAAAAATTCTAAGAATTTAAAGATTCTTGATGTAAGAAATCTGTTTGAACTTATTTTCAATTTTAAGAAACCTGTACCATGTTAATTTTCTTGTTTTCTAGATTTTGGAATATCTTATTTTCAGCTGAAAACAAGAAATATTTCCAAACAAGATGTTATTTCTAGCTATACTCCCAAATTTCTTGTTTTGAGAAAAAATGGCAAATCTTAAATTAAGAAAAATCTTGTTTTGAGAAGTTTACTAGAATTTGTAAAATTTGATGTAAGAATTTTTATCTTGCTCAGATGGGGATATTAAGAAAATAAAATTCTTGAATTGAGTTTTATGTTTTCTTGTCTTTTCTTAAAATAAGAAAAAATCTTGAATTGAGAAAAGTGAAAAAATTAACTGAGAAATAAATTAACTTGATGTAAGAAACCGTTTTCTTATTTCAAGATTTGTATTTATCTTGATTTAAGAAGTTTTCTTGTTTCAAGATATGTAGATTTCTCGATTCAGGAAAAATTTTCTTGTCTCAAGATATACTGTTACTTGTTCTAGGAAACATTTTCTTGGTTCAAGATATAAAGTTTTCTTGATTTAGGAAAATTTTTTCTCGTTTCAAGATATAAACCATGTGCAGAAACAAGTTATATTTTCTAGGTATACTCCCAAGATAAAATTTCTTGATTCAAGATAATTTTTCTTGATATAAGATTTCTTTTCTAGTAATGAGAAAAATATTTTTGGCAGTCATATTGGATCGTATCACAAAACTAATCGACATGCATGATATGTATGACATATAAAGTAATCATTGTACCAAGTTTGAATGAAATTGTTCCAGGAAGGTGTCCGTGGGGACTAATAAGCAGAATATTGAGTTTCTCGTGTAGTAGGTCGAATCTGCAAATGTTCATGTATTAAAGCTGCTTGTCACTGTTAGTCCCATTCAGGGAAAGCATGCACAGGCGAGAAGAGGCAAGGTTTTGAGCTCTGGTATGAGGCTGCCAGCTAGGCACAATCATACCCACAAAAACCAATAAGCTCTGCGTAACTGATGCGGAGCTAATAAAACCTATGTTATAATACCTTTGCAATCATCTTACTTTGGGGGGTTTCTTAGAGGTTTCAGCAGGCCCTAATTCCATCTTAATCCCCCTCCCCATTAGCCTTTTGTATTAACTTTACATAATCTCTTGTATTACATCATATCATGTTGAAATATTTAGTATTCAGCCTATCAACACGCGTTATGTACACTAAAATTGCAGTCACTTGCATTTCATGCATCAAAATGTCAACTTATACCATACGACTACGACATATAACTGGTAATGCTCAGGCTGTGTAAATAAGTTTGAAGCATTTAAAAATGACTTTAAAACAATTAACTACAAAAAGTTGATGTTGATACACAATAAAATGTTGAAAAAATCAGGTTTAACAAACCTATACTGCTGTGTTTCCTCTGACTTCTGAAAGTTCTTTGTAAATTTACGAATTGGGTCTCAAAATAAGTTTTAGTAAATTTCAAAATGTATTAGTAAACTTGGAATTTGCAAAGTGTGACATGGTTCAAGCAAAAAAGCAACATCTATTTTGTATGGACTACACTGAATAATGATACAAACACAAATTAATACTTCAATTAATAATACCTTTATTGTCATCCTCCGATCAAAGCCCGTGTTCCAACAGAAGTGCAATTCAAAGTCATAGATATAACAATCCTTTTTTCAGAAGTTAAAGAATGTTGCCTGGAGCTTTCACAAGTTTCAGACAAATCTACAAATGTGCACTGTCTCTGGCTGAAGCAAAGAAGCAGTTGCCATTCTCCTTTATTTGGGCATTTTTTCAACAGTAACTGTTGTCTGTTGTGATGAAGTTGCAACCTATATAACTTCTCCCCTTTTGCATCATGTTGTTCTCTGTAATGCTGATGCCATTATAGTTATCTGAAAGATAAAATAAACAAAATCTGATTTTAGCAGACAATATTACATGAAGAGTAGACATGACATTATCATGTCAAAATAAACTTTATCAGTTCACGTCAACAGTCCTGAAAATATGAGGCAGAGAAATACAAATGCAAAGCTTGTACAGATTCATTAGGAGACTCATGTAAATTAGTATCAGTTGAAGGAAGTACCAGTCTTGTCCCACACTATCACCAAGATTAAGAAGTATGATTACTGAACATATACATGTATATAGCACAGTGCAACAAAGCAGTGATTATAAACCGTGATAATTAATTATATTGCCATGCCAAAAACTACTGTACTTACAATTAAGGAATATGAGTGACCACCAAATTGTCATGTAAATTCACTGACATTGCCAAATTATGGTAAAAATCATAAATAATATTTTCATTGACTTTGCCAGAAATGATATCATGTTCGTATTCCTACATACCTTGATTTACAAATGCACTTTAGCGTTACCTGAATCACATGAAACACCTCTCG
Organism: Ptychodera flava; assembly: GCF_041260155.1. Lineage (NCBI taxonomy): Eukaryota > Metazoa > Hemichordata > Enteropneusta > Ptychoderidae > Ptychodera > Ptychodera flava. The sequence continues at coordinate 18,859,634 of NC_091942.1, read as the reverse complement.
GTAGTTGTGTCTAAGTTCAAACATGGTGGTCATATTGCTCAGTCTCATTACACAGCTCACTAAATGTCCTAGATATCTTTGATCAGTGACCTATTTGAGCCGCTTAATTTTCAAAGTCATCTCGCTGCTGACATACATGTGGCATGGAGGTATTAGTAGGAGTGTGTATACTGACCTTCAGTGCAAGCAAGTTGTTAATTTCCTTCTCTGTAGTCTCTTGGGGGTCTTTGTGTCTGTTATCTTGTTTTCTAAGTTAGCTGCTTTCTTTCCACTCTTGTCTTACGAGCTATACATAAGTTTACAGTCTGTCTCCGTTTCTTGCATGTTTCTTGCATGATCGCGCCGATGAAATGGGAAGATGAAATTTACGTTAGTAATTTTATGAACCGGCATGAAAAACAATTCGTAAATCAACTCAAAAATTCGTATTTTACGAAATTTGAGAGCGACAGCGGAAACACATACTGATCATTCACAGCTTTGTTACACACTCTATAGATAAAAATGTATTTGTGACAATGACAAATACAGGTATCCAATAATAGAAGTAAACTACCTGGTAAGCTTATGTTCATTCAAGGAGATGTACTTGTGTGCCATAGTCAACATTTTTTTGTGAACAGTGATATATTGTCTCTTTACCACAGAGAATAGGATAGTTTCCTAGCATGCACACAAGTTTGATAAACACCCAAAACTGATCAAGCTCGTCAACCACTGGCTGTCAACTCGTCAAACAAACATGTTTTTATAATTTGCTTGTGTGTGAATCACATAAGCTTACTTTCGATTTTTGTGTCCTTGGGTTGTTTTTGTCCATCAGTACGTTTTGCTAGTATTTTTATGCAGTCAACCAGAGTCTGAATGCATTGGAAAAGTAGATGCTTGGGAAACAAAATTTTAATTTTCTAACAACAGTGGCAATAAATTTGAAAATAGGGTACTGTGATCGACCATACTGTCAGTCTGCGATCAGTTGAAACATTTAAATTCGGGTAGCTGTATGGCAGTTGTTGGAAAGGGTCCCCTAAGAAATTATACCCCAAAATCAATGACAGATATGAACTGACAATGCTCGCATGTTTCATTATATTGCAGCTATGTTTAAATTTAAACTTTTGCCGCGTTTTAAACTTCTTTGAAAGTATTATGATCAACATCATGAACAATATTCACCACAGATTAATTATAAAAGTCACTAATTATACAAATATGTAATTAGCTGAAATAAAAATACTAAAATTCTATTACTGCTGTCATTGTATGACCACTTTATATAACAGTTGCCTCTGGTCAAGTCCTTCAAGCTATATATGCCAAACTATGAAATCTCATTAGATATGGAAATTATACATTAGCTGACATGAAAATGAGAAATGACTTTCAATATTGTTTTAACCTGGTATCATTAATGTACAAAGCATGTTTTGCCAACTTTAATCAAGTAAATCCCGGTATATATCCCTAATTAGGAAAGTTCATAAGATATGCAAATTAGGAATTGGCTAAAATAAAAATGCTTGATGAATTTGAATAATGTTGTATCAAAGTATCTTCAATGTACATACCAAGTTTTGTCAACTTTGGTAAAGTCAATCAAGATATATATCCTTAATTAGGAAATTTCATTAAAAATGTAGATTACGAATGGGCTGAAGTAAAAATGCTGAATGACTTTCAAAAATGTTGTATCTTTAATGTACATAGCACGTTTCATCAACTTTGGTCAAGTAAATTCACGTAAATATCCCAAATTAGGAAAGTTAATTAAATATGCAAATTAGGGAATTGGCTGAAGTAAAAATGCTGAATGATTTTCAATAACTTTATATCATAGTATCTTTAATGTACATAGCAAGTTTCATCAACTTTGGTCAGTCAATTCAGATATTTATCCCTTAATTATTAGGAAAGTTCATTAAATATGCAAATAAGGAATTGGCTGAAGTAAATATACTTAATGATTTACAATAATGTTAAGTCATAGTGTCTTCAATATACATACCAGGTTTCGTCAATTTTTATCAACTCCATTTAGATATCCCTCATTAGGAAAGTTCATTAAATATGAAATTAGCAGTTGTCTTTCATGTCACCTCTTGATACCTTTCATGGCTGATATATCTTGGTGTGATCAATATTGGTAGCAAATCTCATCAAATTATGTGCAGTCATTCTCAATGTAAATCCGTTTTTTCTAATATCATTAATTATGCAAATGAGCACAAAGTAAGCAAGCCAGCCATTTGCAAACTGAATTTAAGTACCAGATTTGACTCTGAGCTGAATAGCCGTTTTTGAGATATCAGGCCCACAGACAGACACACAGACGCACAGACACACAGACATTGCTGCAACATTTAATAGCCCACATGAGTGAACATGTGAGCTAAAACTGCATGGAAAAGGAATTTTGACACAAAGAGGATAGTAAGTATGAATTTAGACATGAAGTGAAAACTATTGATGCTGTGTTTTTAGGGCGTGGCTATTGACAGGCGCCTGTCAATAGACAGTCTGTTCCCTAGCCTGAGTAGTTTTGACTTTGGAGATTTTTGGGGCTTCGCCCATACTCCGTCTAGCCGAGTGGTCAATGATAAATCACAGACAGTAGAGTTTTTCTGTCTATTGGGATAAAGCTATAGTGTGGAAAACTGCTAATTTTAATGTGAACGGTCTCCAACAAAGACTGTGATGTCAATGGCGTATCAGTGTACATTAAGTACATTTGAATTGGCATCATTACTGAACTTTCCTGATTCAAGTGATTTGTCCAGAAATACTCCCGGGAAATAGTACATCAAATTTGATGAAACATGGTACAGATGTTGATCTCACAGTGCTGTAATACAATTTAGTGACACTTTGCTGTTAGATTAATAGCTATAATTTGCATACATCATCAGTTTTTATGGTGAATGTCCAGAAGCACTGCATCAAATTTTATGAAATGTGGAACAGTGTCATAATAGGACGAAAAAGTGTTTGGCAACATCCTGTTGATTAACTGTAACTACTACTGGCCTTTTTTAATTTAATGACTTTTTGTAATTACAGTAGCAGCCCAGATTGGTTTTACGTTTTCACCACCCTGGAACTAATTCTCTGCCATTAAGCCCAATCTATATCGGACTCAAGGAGTATTGTTAATCACAGGACTCTATCCTGAGCGCTCTCCGAGGACTGGTAATCAAAGTACCAATTTAAAGGTGGAGCTGCATGTTGCCAACACAGTTTTTTTCAAAGCAATATTTCTCATCAAAGATGACAAGGAAACCCCTCATACCATATATTTTCAAAAATCAGAGACTCTAAATTTTAGTGTGGTAGCAGTAGTCTACTCGAAGGATGAAGTGGGTGTATATTTTGGTGTAAAAAACCTCAATTTTGGTATTAATGATAAAAATTAATTTAAGTCAAAAACTTGACACTATTTTCTGAAATGTAATATTTCATTTGAAAGAAGAGTATATGTAGAAAAAAACGACTATTTTATTTGGCATTATCTATCCTCACTCTAAAATGGATAGGGTTTAAAGACTGACACTTTAAAAAATTGATTAAAATCATGATAAGCAAAATTAAAATGCCTCTTATTCAAAAGGTAAGAACTTTATTGCCAAACAAAATAGTCCTTTTGTTTTATAGCATTTAAAGAACATAATGTGAAAATTTCAGAAAATTTGACCCAGCCAGAGTGGAGTTAAATTCTTTGGAAATTTTAAATTGAGAGGAAAAAGAAGCCAGAAAATCGGGTGATTTGCATACATTTGCATAAATTAACACTTCTTTATCACACAACATTTGACTGCTTGACAAGCTAAAAGGTGAACCAAACCAATATTTTAATAAAGGGTTACTGTGGTTTTACGACTTATCCGGACACCAAACTTGCTAATTACCCAGCAACTTCGCTGATGATATTAAGACTTTGATCAGTAATTACCAAAGGACTTTGGTAATTCACCCCAAACTTGATACTTGATCTGGCTGCAGTAACTCCATGGGTGGCAAAGTGTAAACACAGATGCCGCCGACATCTCAGTGCATACTAGCATAAACCAATTTGAGACAGGAGTTTGCACTCAAATATTCAACAGTGTACCCATACAAAAACTTGCTGAACAAAGTGATGAAAATGGCACAGGACTAATACAACTTGCAATGCAGTCACCTGCCCACTGCACCAAAATATTTCTGTAACTTCAATCATGGTACCTCCATGCTTCAATGGACATCATATCTGATTGAACAGTCCTACTTAAATACTTTTTCCACTCAATTTGTGCTGATTTAGGCACAATTATTGAACACCACTCAAACTTTCAATCACTTTCCTAAATCGACTTACACCTGCAGAAATGGTAAAGAAGCTAGAATACAGAAAAGATTTTCAATCTCTCTATTTCCATGAACTGGCATACCTCGATCAAATTTATGGTGATAGACAACCATTACCAAAAGGCAACGATTTCGAGCTAAACTGACACAGTATTTCATATCCCTGCATCAAATGAAATTGACAACACAATCCCATCAGTGACATTTGGTAAAATTTTCCCATGAATCATATCTTAAAATTAAAAAAAAGTGAAACAAAGACATCTTGTACTTTGCCTATCAACAGCACAGTGTGAACTGTGAAGTGGCATCTGCATTGCCTGCACATAAAAGCAACTCAGCGTACCTCAGTATCAAATGGTCTGTATCTTATGAAAAAAACAACTGGTAGTGAAAGTTGTATTAGTCACCGGTAAGAACTCTTCACAGATGAAAGGATAATTGCTTCAAACGAATGAAACTGCAGCTTTTAGAGGAGGAAAACCAATGCGGGATGCGCGGAGTGGGACTATTCTATTTAGGTGACGGAGACGGAGGGTCATACGATTATAAATAAACTGGAACGTAGGATTTTCCTCACAATACTGTAGTAGGAATTCCAATGTCCCCTTGTTTTAACGTTAGTAATAGTTTTGCTGCTCTGAAAAGTAATTTAACAAACTCTAACGACCCATTATACTCTCCTAACCTCTCCGTAGTTGAGTTTTACATGTAACACGGATGAACAGCACACATGTACATATGTTGGTTTTACTGTGGAATGCTGTTCAGTGGAATGCCAACCCCTGGTCACAAATTAGTTTGTGGCACTAGTATGTTACTTATCAGTGACTTTGTATACACATTGTGTACCCCATGGAGCACTCATGCAGCCAGATCAAGTATCAAGTTTGAGGTGAATTACCAAAGTGCTTTGGTAATTACCGATCAAAGTCTCAATATCATCAGCGAAGTTGCTGGGTAATTAGCAAGTTCGGTGTCAGGATAAGTCGTAAAACCACAGTAACAAATTAATTAAAATTGAATAAATATTTGCAAAAGGTGATTTTTGAGCAAAATATGATGTGCTGGGTGCAGCACCCCCTTAACAAGTGGGGACTGTGTAATCAACAATGACTAAATTGTACCTTTGTGAGCTAGTGGAACTGTCTCCGAACTCCGGCAATACGTGTGTACACAGGGGGCTCGTACTTGTTTATTTGTGTCTGTGTTTGTTTGTGTGTATGTGTTTGTGTTTGTTTATTTGTTATTTTTAATAAAATAACAGCGAAAAGCTATTTTGTAAATATTTGTCAATAAAGAGCAGTTTATTTGTTTGTTTGTTGATATGTGTATGTATTTTCTGTTCTGTTTTCTTCCCATCATATTATTCCAGCCTTGCCAAGCCTGCCTGGCATTTCCATAGCAGTAAAGTTCTAAACCCAGCACAACTTGAAACACGTACATCTTATCAATGATGGAATTATGGAAAATTCCAGCTTTAGTATATTGTGTAGGCACGCGTATGTTGCAGTGATGATCGGTCTCGATTGCAATTATGCAAAAATCATTTGATCAGCACCCGGTGATCGGCACATATTTTCAGGGATTTTAAACCCCAAAATTCAGTGTCCAGGGAACATTACGTCAAATTCTGAGTCAGGGAAACTGTGAGTGACAAATCAACAGAAGATGAAGAGCAGCTGAACACAAGTTGACAAATATCATTAGCATGGGTGCTGAGCCCAATTGAGTAAGCAACTGACATTATGATAATCAGGGCGAAGCGCTTCCTAGTGTTAGGCAAAATCAACATCAAAAGTGACTGCCCCCTAAAATTTTTTTTTTTTTTTTTTTTTTTTTTTTTTTTTTTTTTTAAATATCTTTATTCAGGGTATCTCAATAAGCCTCGCAAACTAGTTGATCAGCTTCTTTCCATTGAGGCCCTCACTCAGTATAAAAAAAACAGCAAACACTCAATAAATATACATAGAATCACAAGGACAATAAATTACAGAACTGTGACAAAAATCACATACTATACAGTAACTATACATAATGATCTTTATACAGTGATTTGAAGTGATTAAAAGTATTTGCCTGCTTTACGTGATCAGGTAATGAATTCCATAGCTTTCCACCTCTATGAGTAAACTTACGTGTTGCATAATTATTATGAGCTGGTTTAATGTAAACAGTGCTAGCATAACTGAAACGTGTATTGTATTTATGTGTATTGGAGACTCGTGTGAAGCATTCTAACAAATAGTGTGGAGCTATACCATGGTAACATTTAAACATCAATGAGCAAATATGAAAATTCTGTCTTTCTAGTAGCGAATAACAGTTTAAAGTTTGCCTTACTTGACATGACGGGGTGTAAGGGTGGCAATTTAGTATTAATTTACCAGCTCTATTATGTAATATTTGGAGTTTAGACAGTAACTTACTAGTACAGTTTGACCAAACGACATCCCCATAATCAAAAATTGGCAAAACCATAGAATCTGATGTAACTAACATTTTGGCAGTTTTGTGCGTTAAGCAGACCTGATTCTGCGAATTATACCAAGCCTCTGTGAAATTTTTGCACTTATTTTGGCAATATGTGAGTCCCAGGTGAGAAGTTTGTCGAACCACAAACCCAAATATTTGAAAGTATCAACTTGTTCCAAAGATTCATTACTAACTTTGATATTTAAATTAGTTGAATCGCCGCGCAGTTTTCTACGCGGTCCAAACATCATACACTTTGTTTTCTTAACATTCAGTGTCAACTTGTTTTCGCTTAACCAATCATTGATTGACATCATATCTTCTTGCAGTTTAGTTTCAATTTCTTTAGTATCCTTTGAAGCGTAAAACAGGGCAGTGTCATCTGCATACAGAACCACTTTTGAGTTGCTAACCTGACCATGAAGGTCATTGATGTAAATGATAAATAATAAGGGGCCAAGGACGGATCCTTGAGGAACCCCGTAGTCAACTGGGAGAAGATCAGATGTCACACCATTTACAGAGACACATTGCTTTCTGTTGAATAAGTAGTTTTTAAACCAGGTATACTCATTGTCCTGTAAGTGTAATGTAAGGTCAGTGCCTCCCATATTTTCATGAATGGGGCATATTAAGTACCCCTTTCAATGAACATGCAGAGAAAACACTGCATATCAACACAGTCCATTTTACCACCAAAAAATCAGTATCTGTGTCATGTACATCAAATTTGTCATGTACATCAACATTTCTAGACATATCACATTAATTACAAAAATTCATCAAATATGCCAAGTTAGCAATTAATTGACATGATGGGACAGCTTAATGTCTTCACACAGTATTACAGTATTAAGAGGGATCAATATCTGTACAATGTTTCATCAAATCTCATGCAGTGGTTCTGGAGATAGCCCACTAATTAGGAAAATTCATTAAATATGCAAATTAGGAGTTCATTTGCCTGACACTTCTAAGTGTCTTTGTAAACTTATCTGAGACTATATGCTAAAGATCTGTACCAATTTTCATCAAATTTGCTGCGGTATTTCTAGACATATCACCTTAATTACAAAAATTCATCAAATATGCAAATTAGCAATTAATTGATGCAATACTAACATATCTCCTTGTGAGTTTTCAGAGCTCTGTGTGACGAACATCTTTACAAAATTTCATCAAATTTAGTGCTGTCTCTCTAGAAACAGTGCTCTTTTTCAAATTGTCATTGTCAATGACGCAAGTCCCCGGCACTTTTTCAATAAAACAGGAAATTCCCCTATAAAAGCAGGATTATTGTAAATCTATACAAAAGCCACACTATTGATCATACGTGCCGTGTTTGGTCCCAGAATCCCATAATTTTGACATGTTTCAGGTGTTCATTGTCATTGAATCTTGCATATGATGTCTATGGATATATAGCGGCTAAACTTGAGTCAAAATTAAACTGAAAAAATGTTCCGTTTTTTGTCGGAGAACACATGTTTCAAAATGTGTTCCCTATAGCTGTACGACCATCTGACCCCTCTTTGCATATGTCATGTAAGTGCCGATCATGATTATTTAAATTTCTCATATGGTCAAAGCGATGCTATGAGAATTCAAAAACCGGCGCTCAGTGTACGCAAATGACTGCATCATCAGTAATCCCCTCTTGTGCGCTCACGGTCCTGTAACTTCCCGTTTAAATGGCCGTCACCTGGCCATATGGAATCAGATTGCAAAACAAATTGACGTGCATATGTATGACATAAGGAATAATCCTTCTACCAAGTTTGAATGAAATCGTTCCAGGCACCTCTAAGATAATTGCGTCAACAGACAGATGCACGGACGGACGCACAGACATGACCGAACCTGTAAGTCCCCCGGAGGATGTCGGTGGACGGTATCCGTGGGGACTAAAAATCACAAATCACAGACTTTGAACCAAGTTGAGCCAAATAGATGAAAATATATGTAGGTCTTGGCTCAATAATACATTTCTTCCACTGTCTTTGCAGAAGGCAATTGATTTCTCTTGAAGGAGAAGTGTGGTTTAACAGCGTTTGTCATTTGAGTTTGGAGTTTCAGTGTTGGCACACACACATTTCTTTACTGTGAAGTACAAGTTGTTTTATTCTAACACACAACATCAAAGGATGTGTTGATTGCTTCACATTCTCTTTATATCATTCAAAATAAATACACTGCAGCAGAACTTTTACCTCTAGAAAAAGTATTTTTTTTCCTGATTGAGGCAATATATGATTGGCTCAAAACTTTGCAGTCTCGATCAGCACATGAATTATGTCTCTATACGTGTGTCAGACCATTGTAGACGAAATGAAAACATATCCGTATGAAATTTGACCAATGGTTATCGTCCTACCTTAATCTGTAGCTCTGCGTGGCATTGGGCTGTGTGTTTAATACCAGCTAATTAGGCCTGGGAGCCAGTGTTACACACAGCCCTGCCATACAGAGCTAATACCTCTCACATTTATTGCCTTGGAGTGATCCATCATTGGAACAACAAAAGAATGCACAATATACCACAGGGAACTCAGAAGTCTGGTTGTTGTTGTTGTTGTTTGTATTGTTATTTATTTTGTTATTAGTTGTTTTGTTGTTGTTGACCAATATAATTCAACGAACATAACTATTGTGTTGTTGTTGTTTCAAACATATGCATATGTAGATGTCGTACAACATTATTTCACCCACCCATTTCACCAACATACACTTACCTTATATACCTACACAGATCGTTATGTTAGAGTAAAACAATTTGTACATAACAGTTTAGAAATCTGTGCACTCTGCTGAACAATGAAACTCCAAACTCCAATGACAAGCGTTGTAACATATTGTATTTAACTAAAATTAATAATTTATTTAAATCTCTTTTCTCAGCTCACTTCCGAATAATATTTCATGTAAGGTACGAAAGATACAACTTTCAACATAAAAGTTTGGTCTAAAGCTCATATACTCTTCAAAATTTGTATGCAATGTACGTCTTCAGGTAATATTTGGAAATAAAGCAACTTTTTGTAACTGCAGATGTTAACAAAAATAAATAGGTGGTAACATATAAAACAATATGACCAAATTGTGATTTAATCATTATCCAGCTATATTCTTTGACATATTACATGCCAAGTAGGTGAAAGTGTGTGGTCTTAATTGGCTCGACAATTTTTACTGTCTTGGCAGATGGCAATGGATATGCCTAGAAGGAGAAGGGTTTAATAATAGTGTGGTTTTAAGATGTTTTGACAGTGTCCAACCACAGCCCTGCATGCTTATACTTGCAAAGGCTTAACCGCTGACTCTGCATCAGTTTCGTGGATTATGTCCCACTCAAAACAGCTGATTTTGAATCCAAAATTTGTGTTATGTTAACCTTTGTTTCTGAGCACACATACCTCATCTAGCCATAAAATGCTCAGTTGCACTTGAAACTTACACGAGCCCCTGACTTTTCTGTCTCCTGCAACAAAACAGTGAGGTAATTAACCATCTGCCATTTTGAAGAACCTTTGTAATGGCAGTGGGTATACTGTCGCTTACAGTTTTGCATAAGTTTGCAAGTGGGCTTATGATGTAAGTTTGCAAGTTCTGCTGAGCACAATGTCACAGACAAGGTTACTAAACGGTGTGCTCAAAAAGCAAAGATCAAAGCAAGTTTTGGATTAAATATCTGCTATTTTCAGCGGGAAACCTAGATTCCTCCACAATATGATGCGGAGACGGTCTCGAATTCCAAGGGCTGCATGCTGGGGCTGATGGGGCCACAGCTGCATAAAAGAGTATACCAGCACCCATGGCAATACCAATGGGGCATATTTCTCTTAATTGGCAATCCCATTCCAGGTGCTGGCAGTGTAAATACCATATATGGTGATATGCCTTGTGGCTTAGGATGAGGGTGAATGGCGGCGAACACTGTTGCCCAATTGGTTGTTGTTGTCCTTGCGTTGATGAGAATCTGGATAGTAGTGGTACTGGTTGTTGCACTACAAATACAATAAAAAGAATAAAGTGTCTTAGGACACTGTTTGGCAACCATTGATAAGACATTATGTAAGAATTCATAATTTTTGACTAAAAATATACTAAACAACAGGCTGTACATATTAGATTTCAAAAATATCATTCTGTGATTTGAGAGTAGCTATTTACCAAAAATGGAAGAAATTGCTTCAACAAGTGACCTTTAGACCAATTTAGCTGCGCTATCTTATGTAGAAATAACTATTTGTTACACATGTTGACGAAGGTGCATGGAAATCTTTGATAGCTCATTTCAGTGGTCTGTCAAGAAATGGTAAAAATAGCCTGCAAAAATACACCATTGGAGATTTCACCATAATTTGAACATAATATTATATAGGGCTCAGCCCTTTTTGTCGCGCCAGGTGTTAAGTTTAAAATGTTTTTGTATTGATTCATGATAGTAATAGTAAAGGATAAAATAGAATTAAATGTTACTTGCTGTACACATTTGTATGACAACTATAATGCCCGGTTTACCCTCTGATGAAAACAGTTCACGTACACAAAGTCAGACACTGTATGTATAGATTTTTCTGTAATGTGTAAAAATGTTGGACAAAAATTGGCAAATTGTGAACTACCTATTGTGTTTAACGAGGGATGTATTGTGCCATCATTATCGTTGCAATAGTAACTACACTGCCCAACTTCCACTTGCAAGCTGAAAACTAGAGTTCCGTCTAAAAACTGGCAATTTTTTCATCTAGTTATTGACACAGAGGGCGCTTTTCTAAAATTCAATCCCAGCATTCTTTGCATGTCCTCGTTCATATGCACGACAGTTTTCTCTCTTTTTCTATTTTTTAAGCGTGATAGTAATTAATATCTTGTATTGGTGAAAAGTTGGATGATAATACTTACTGGCTAATAAAAGTGACATATTTTATTAATGGCATGTTATAAAATAATACTTTGCATATTTTGTATTTGTTTATTTACGAGCGCTCAAAAACAACATGGCGTTGCCCATGAATTAAATAAGGTACACTTCCGGTTACTCGCATAGTATATTATGAATCTGCCCATGCGTAGTCAGTAAGCCACTGGCGTGGCTCTTAGATTAAGATCATCCTTAACAACATGTGAACTAAGCTATTAGAGTAGTTCTTTGAGAATCATACTTATTGACCTAAAATGGCAAAACTTGCCCTCTAAAATAGTTGTGGATTTCATCATAATTTCAATAAAACAAGTCATCGTTGATGACACAGTCCCCACTTGTTAATAATGGGTACTTTGATTACATGTCCTCTGAGAGGATAGAGTCCTCTTCATTAATTAGGTCTGTGATAAAAATACTTTGATACAGATGGCGCTCAATGGCCAAGAATGAGTTCCATGGTGATGAAAACATAAAACCAATGTAGGCCACCATCCTAAAGTTCATAAAATGAGTCAACTAGGAATTAATCAACAGGATGTTGCAAAACATTTTGCATACAATTCTAACACTTAACAGATTATCACTGGTACCATAATTTCATAAAGTTTGATGCAGTATTTACAACACTATGAGATCAACATCTGTATCAAGTTTCATCACATTTGACGTTGTATTAATTTGTGGCTATATCACCCTAATTAGGAAAGTTCATTACTTATGCAATTCCAAATTAATTAAAATGACACTGATAAATGTCTTTTTCAATGTTAAAGCAATGTGAGCTTAACATCGGTTAACATCTGTATAAAGTTTCATGAATTTGATGCAGTACATATTTCTTGACATATCAGCCTACTTACGAAACTTCAATAATTGACATGTTACTGCTACATGACGTGAAACAAATTGACAAGCATATGTATGAAATAGGTCAATGTCAACTTTGAATGATACTGGTGGAAATATGTCTGAGTTATGGCTCTGTACATGAAAACATCGTAATAAAATGGCTGCCTAGCAACCATATTGGATCGTATCACATAAAAAATCGACGTACATATGTATGACATAGGTCAATGTCCTTGTACCAACTTTGAATAAAATCAGTTGAGATATGCCTGAGTTATGCCTCTGTATATGAAAAAATCGTAACAAAATGACCACACAGCAGTCATATTGGATCGTATCACAAAACAAATTGACGTGCATATCTATGACATTGGTCAATGTCCTTGTACCAACTTTGAATAAAATCGGTTGAGATATGCCTGAGTTATGCCTCTGTATATGAAAAAATTGTAATAAAATGGCCGCCTAGCGGCCATATTGGATTGTATCACAAAACAAATCGACGTGCATATCTATGAAATTGGTCAATGTCCTTGTAGCAATGTTGAATAAAATCGGTTGAAACATGTCTGAGTTGTGGCTCTGTACATGAAAAAATCATAATAAAACGGCCGCCTGGCGGCCATATTGGATCGTATCACAAAAAAAATTGACGTGCATATCTATGACATTGGTCAATGTCTTTGTACCAACTTTGAATAAAATCAGTTGAAACATGTCTGAGTTGTGGCTCTGTACATGAAAAAATCGTAATAAAATGGCCGCCTGGCGGCCATATTGGATCGTATCACAAAAAAAATTGACGTGCATATCTATGACATTGGTCAATGTCCTTGTACCAACTTTGAATAAAATTGGTTGAAACATGTCTGAGTTATGGCTCTGTACATGAAAAAATCGTAATAAAATGGCCGCCTGGCGGCCATATTGGATCGTATCCCAAAACAAATCGACGTGCATCTGTATGACATATGAAGTAATCCTTGTACCAAGTTTGAATGAAATCGCTTCTTGCATCTCTGAGATATCTGTGTGAACGGACGGACGGACGGACGCACGCACGCACGCACGCACGCACGCACGCACGCACGGACATGACCAAACCTATAAGTCCCCCCGGACGGTGTCCGTGGGGACTATAACCCTAGGAGCCTGTACATCAAATATCAAGCCATCAGACGAGCAGGTTTTGAGAAACAAATTTTTTGATCAAAAATGGTAAAATTGCCCCAAAAATTGAAAATTGAAGATTTCTTTATTGTTTCAAAATATCATAAATAAGATAACCACTAGGAACATGTATACCAAATATCAAAGCTCTCAGGGGAGCAGTTTTTGAGAAACACATTTTTGACCGAAATCTCATAACTACAAAATTGTAGATTTCATTTCATTTCAATATATCAACATTTACTTTATTCTAGAAACTATATACCAAATATCAAAGCCATCACACGAAAAATATTAGAGAAACAAAGATTTTGACCAAAAATGGCTAGTAAAAGAACGCCCCCAAAAATACAAAGTTGCATATTTCTGCACAATTTGAACATCTCTGAAATAGGGACCTATATACCAAATATCAAAACTATCTGACCTGAAGTTTTAAAAAAGATTTTTAAAAACAAAGAAAAATTGCCTTAAAAACACAAACTTGCATACTTAATCATAGTTTGAACAAACCAGTCTGTCAGGTCATCCCTGGCAACCTGTATACCATTTTAATATAAAGGCTGTCAGACCAGTGCTTATGAAGAAGAAGATTTTTACCAAAATGGGTTTTTGGACCTAATTTGCATATTTTTGACATACTCATCAAAATGAAGACAAGAGGTTGTCCCAAATCCCAAAATACACCTTCACATCAAATATGAAAGTGTGCAGCACTTTTCAAGTTATCACAGTGGACAGACAGACAGGAAGTTATACAGACAGACATAGGAAGTCGGCAAATACCCATAAAGATATTATCCTATAAGCTACCTTGTCATATATATATGACAATGGAAGCTAAAAATTATTTAAATCTTTTTTTTTCACTGCTGAATATTTACATGTAAGACAGTATAATGAAAGATATATTTGTAACTTTCATCAACTGTTTGGCCTATTAAGCCAAGTCTCTTCCAAATTTGTGGGCAATATGTCAACAGGTCATGTTTTGAAATAAAGTAACTTACTTACAAACATTAAAAATATATAGTTGGCAACATAAAATAAGCGACATAAAGGCCAATAGAGCCCCGCTGTGTTATGTAGAGAATAACAATTTGTGACATGTGTAATTCATGAAGGTGGAAATCTATCATTGCTATTTTCAGGATGGCTTGACAAATATAGCAAAAAGAGCAACAAACATACACAATTGAAGATGATTTCATCATTAATATGAACACATCCCTAACAATAAGTAACATGATTTTTTTTCATTTGGTAGACAAATTTCTACCAAATATCAATGCTATCACACAAGTAGGTTTTGAAAAACAAATTTTTTGACCAAAAATGGCAAAAATTGCCAACAAAATACAAAATTGCAGATTTCATCATAATTTCAATATATCATATTAAGGCAACCGCTAGGAATCTGTATACCACATATCAAAGCTATCAGATGTATAATTTTTCAGAAACATATTTTTTGACAAAAATGACAAGAATTACCCCAAAATACATATGGTAAATTTCGTCTTACTTTCAATACAACACATTTTGATCATCCCTATGAATGTGTATATCAAATATCTAAGCTCTCAGACAAGTGGCTAAGAAGTGGTAAGACAAGCGGTAAGAAAAAAAAAATTGACCCAAATTGGTCTGTGGAGCCTCAAATTGTCTTAAAATACAAATTTGCATATTTCTGCACAATATCAAAACTGTCTCACCTGAAATTTTGAAGATTTTTAAAGGTCTTTTTGACCAAAAAAACCCCAAAAATTGCCTCAAAAATACAAATTTGCATATTTCATCACAATTTCAACAAATTTAAACTAGGTAATCCCAAGCGACCTGCATACCAAATATTAAAGCTCTGGGACCATCTGTTAAGGAGACAAAGATTTTTGCACAAAAATGGCAAAATTAGCCTCAAAAATACAAGTGTGCATATTTCATCACAGTTTGAACAAATCGGATTAAGGTTATCCCTGGGAACCTGTACAACATATATTAAAGGAACTGGATTAGCTGTTTTGAAGAAGCTTGGAATGTTAAAAGTTGACGGCTGGGCAGCTGTCAGAACAATGCCACATTAATCAGCCTATATGATAAGCTCTGCGTAACTGATAGCGGAGCTTAGACAAAACTTATGTTAGGCCAAAAAAAAAAAAAGAAATGTTTCTGGTCAGGTCTTTCTTTAAAAAATGGTGCGGCGACGCGCATTTTATTTTTTTTTATTTTTATTTTTTTTCCCTCAAGGGAGGGAGGAGGGTCAGTTTTATAGTTTTATCAATATAGTCACATATATACTGTTCATGCAGTCACTGATCATGCCCCCCCCCCCCAAGAATTTTCTCTTTCTCTTCAGCCATTTTGGTTTGGTGTCAGCCACGGCCGCCGGCCACAAACAGAAAAAAAAAGGGTGACGCGCTGTTGTTCAAGTGACGCGCGCGCTGACCAGAAACATTTCTTTTTCTTTTTTTGGCCTATGTTACAATACCTTTGCAATCATCTTACTTTGGAGGTTTCTTAGAGATTTCAGCAGGCCCTTCTGTCAACTATTCCATCTATGATTCTCCCTCCCCATTAGCCTTTTGTATTAACTCTAAACTCTTGTATTACATCTCATTATGTTGAAATATTTAGTATTCAGCCTATCAACACTATACATAAGGTGTTATGTACACTAAAATTGCGGTCACTTTCATTTCATATGCATCAAAATGTCAACTTATACCTTATACTACAACATATTTATACTCAACCTGTGTGAATAAGTTTGAAGCATTTAAAAATGACTTCAAAACAATTAACTACAAAAAGTTGATGTTGATACTCAATACAATGTTGAAAACATCAGCTTTCACATACTTACTGATCATTCACAGCTTTATTACACTCTATGGACAAAAAATGTATTCATGACAATGACAAATACAGGTATCCAATAAGAATAGAAGTAAACTACCTGGTATATTTATTCAAGGAGATTATAATACTTTTTGTGTGCCATAGTCAACATTTTTTGTGAACAGAGATACAGTTATTGTCACTTGTTGAAAAAAAAAAGTTTCTTTATTACATATTGTCTCTTTACAACAGAGAATACGATAGTTTCCTAGCATGCACACGAGTTTGATAAACACCCAAAAGTGATCAATCTCATCAACCACTGGCTGTCAACTCGTCAAAAAAACGTATTTTTAATTTTTGCTTGTGTGTGAATCACATACTTTCGGTTTGTGTCCTTGCGTTGTTTGTGTCCCTGTCAGAGTTTTCACATTATGGTTGGGAAACAGAATTTTCATTTTCTAACAACAATGGCGATACATTTGAAAGTAGGGTACTGTGATCAACCATCTACTGTCAGTCTGCGATCGCTTGAAACATTTAAATTTGGGTAGCTGTATGCCAGTTGTTGGAAAAGGTCCCCTTGCAAATCATTACCCCAAAATCACTGACTAGATATGAACTGAAAATGCTCGCATATTTCATTATATTGCTGTTATGTGTACATTTAAATTTTTGCCACATTTTCAACTTCTTTGAAAGTGTTACGATCAACACCAGGAACAACATTCACGACAGATTAATTATAAAGTCATTAATTTTACAAATATGTTATTAGCTGATACTAAATTTCTTTGACTGCTGTCATTGTATGACTTTTTTATATAGCAAGTGTAATTGCCTTTGGTCAAGTCCTTCACAGCTATATATGCCAACTATGAAAGCTCATTAGATATGCAAATTCTAAATTAGCTCACATGAAAATGCGAAATGACTTTCAATATTGTTTTAACCTAGTATCATTAATGTACATAGCATGTTTTGCCTACTTTGCTCAAGTAAATCCCTGGGTATATATCCCTAATTAGGAAAGTTCATAAAATATGTAAATTATGAATTGGCTGAAATAAAAATGCTTGATGACTTTTAATAATGTTGTATTGAAGTATCTTCAATGTACATAGCAAGTTTCGTCAACTTTGGTTATGTCAATCAAGATATATATCTTTAATTAGGAAAGATCATTCATTATGTATGCAAATTAGGAATTTGCTGAAGATAAAATGTTTAGCAATAATGTTGTATCATAGTATCTTTACTGTACATCAACTTAGGTGGCGTCAGTCAAAATATATATTCCAAATAAATAAGTTCATCAAATATGTAAATTAGGAATTGGCTGAAGTAAAAATGCTAAATGACTTTCAATAATGTTTTATAGACAGTAGAGTTTCTCTGTCTATGGGGATAAAGCTATAGTGTGGAAAACTACTAATTTTAATGTGAATGGTCTCCAACAAAGACTGTGATGTCAATGGCGTATCATTGCACATAGTACATTTGAATTTGCATAAATACTGAACTTTCCTGATTCGAGTTTGTCCAGAAATACTGCATCAAATTTGATGAA
The DNA here is from genome assembly GCF_041260155.1 of Ptychodera flava. Taxonomy (NCBI): domain Eukaryota; kingdom Metazoa; phylum Hemichordata; class Enteropneusta; family Ptychoderidae; genus Ptychodera; species Ptychodera flava. The sequence goes on along the minus strand of NC_091942.1, from coordinate 18,841,464 downwards.
ACTTCATACAGATGTTGATCTCACAGTGCTGTAATACAACTTAGTGACACTTTAGCTATTAGATTAATAGCTAATTTGCATACATCATCAGTTTTTATGGTGAATGTCTAGAAGCACTGCATCAAATTTTATGAAATGTGGTACAGTCTTATAATAGGACGACAAAGTGTTTGGCAACATCCTGTCGATTAATTTTAACTTCTACTTTACTTTTTTCATTTAATGACCTTTTTTAATTAGGGTGGCAGCCCAGATTGGTTTTACGTTTTCACCACCATGGAACTCATTCTCTGCCATTAAGCCCAATGTGTATCACATGAACAGGACTCTATCCTGGCTTATGCTATTCAGAGAAACGAAACGAAATGAAACAAAATGAAACGAAACAAAATGAAACAGGGAGGTGAACCAGTACTCAGGCAACACTTTCTTTGATATCTGAATATCATTGAATCAGTAATAAAGTTAGAAAAAAAACTAAAAATAGTAAGATTAAAACTGAAAAGGTAAGTACAGCCAGGAGTACTGGTTCACCTCCCCGTTTTGTTTCATTTCCCTTCATTTCGTTTCTCTGAATAGCAATACCCTCATGCCTATTACTATTTGGCAAAACGAAACGAAACAAAGAAAAAAATGCTGACTAGTAGGCTGTGTTCCTACCTGTTCATTGCACTTGTTGGCAAAATGATTTACGTGATTGAATTCACTTCTAGTAAACAGAAACACTATTGATTTGATTATGAGTCAAAACCTGTGTACAAGTATATGGCACCCCCTATCAGCAGATTGTGAAAAACAAGTCATTGACAATGACATAGTCCCCACTTGTAATAGGAGTATTAGTCTTGATGGGGCAGGGAAATGTGGTCATTAAAAAGTATCACTGGAGTGTATATGTTCATATCTATGGACACATAGGTCTATGTCATTGTTCCCAATTTGAAACAAGAGGCATGTCTAAGTTATGGTTCTAAATCGGGAAAAAAGATCAGACCTCTAGCTGTATTGGCCAGCCAAGAAATACATATGTGCATAATAAATGAGGTACAAGATGTGACATCTTAAGGTCTATCATCCTATCAAAATTGAAGCGTAAAGAACTTGTGGTTACCGAGTTATGCATATATATGCATATTCAAGGTCAAAGGTCATCAAGGTCACGTGACATTTTGAAAAAAAAACATTGTATTGCTAATTAATCCATATATGCCAAAATTCAGACCTCTAGCTCTATTGGCTTGCCCACAATTATATATGGGCATAATCAACGAGGTAAAGCATGTGTTGTCATAAGGTCTCCCATCCTACTAAATATAAAGGACGTAGCACTTGTGGTTACTTATTTATTGACATAATCCAGTATTTCAGTTAACGCAAAATCCTGCGTATTTTACGCAAAATTGTTCGGAAATACGCAAAAAAAATCATGACTGCGTAAACTAATAAGCATTGAGAAATGCCGCCCCATGACACAGACGTACTTAGCTCGCACTACATTGCCTGCGTGGTTCAATGCAGGACAAAAATAGAACATATGCACCTGCTTGCAAGTGACATTTATCATGATATTGCAACATTTTAGACTTTAGCAGACCGCAGCACTTTATGCAACATCGTATTTCATCATCACAAAATGTCATGTCAATCAGTTCTGTGCAGACAATGGCACTACAGATGCAAAAAATTGGAGAATCGATCGAGTCTACGTTGTTGGTAACACAATACAGTTAGTGGTCATTACGTCGCATGTTATTTGGAAAGTGTTTACGGGTGACCATTTAGACTCTGTCGGGTTGCATTCTTGAGAGGTCCCGCTGGACTTTGAACAGTATCTGCTTTTTGTTGGCCCTTTGAAAACACGTATTTCGTTGTCAGAAGGTATTTTCTTTGAACATGAACTCATTGGGCTGCTCAACGATCGTATACGGGACATGCATCAGGGCATGGCAAGCGTTCAGCAACACCTTGAAGCCCCTCAGGTTGTTGTTTTTTGTTAATAGAGCATGCGCATTACAGGAAACCCCCCAAGTTCTACAGAAAAGACTGCCCAACTCACTTCAGATACTGTACGCATTTTGAATGCATTTTACGCAAATAAAAACTCAGTTGCGTAAAATCGTACGCAAGTTTTGAAATTGTAACGGAAACGCTGATAATCATGTATTTTAGGTAAAAGGTTATCGAGGTCACATGACATTTTGTAAAAAAATTTCTATCCTATAGTCTATCCCTATATACTAAAAATCATACATTTACCTCTATTGGCTTGCTCAAAATTAGATATGCACATAATTAATGAGGTACAATATGTGGCGTCATAAGGTGTCCCATCATACCAAATATGAAGGGTGTAGCACTTGTGGTTACTGAGTTATGGACAAATATGTATATTTGAGGTCAAAGGTCACCGAGGTCACATGACATTTTGTCAAAAAATACGTACTGCTAAGTTATCCCTATATACCAAAAATCAGACCTCTAGCTCTATTGGCTCGCTCAAAATTAGATATGTGCATAATTAATGAGGTTCAATATGTGGCGTCATAAGGTGTCCTATCATACCAAATATGAAGGGTGTAGCACTTGTGGTTACTGAGTTTTGGACAAATATGTATATTTGAGGTCAAAGGTCCATTGAGGTCACGTGACATTTTGTCAAAGTGTCTGAGATATCTGCGTGAACAGATGGACTCACATGGATGGACTCATGGACTGACATGACCCAATCTATGAGCCCCCTGGACTTTATCTGTGGGGACTAAAAACTGTGTCACTGCATCCTTTTTGCAATATGAATACGATGAGAAACTAAATTTTTATTTTTCTTGGCCTTATACATGGGAGTCTATGGACTGCCTTATACATGGGAGTCTATGGACTTCCTTATACATGGGAGTCTATGGACTGCCTTATACATGGGAGTCTATGGACTGCCTTATACATGGGAGTCTATGGACTGCCTTATACATGGGAGTCTATGGACTGCCTTATACATGGGAGTCTATGGACTGCCTAAAACATGGGAGTCTATGGAGGTGAAAACTAAAAAGTCCTCTAACACGGCCAAATTTGATCGCATTGTGAAACAAATCGACGTGCATCTGTAGGGTACTATCCTTGTACCAAGTTTGAACGAAATCGCTCCAGGCGTCTCTGAGATATCTGCGTGAACGGACGGACGCACGGACGGACACACGGACGCACGCACGCACGCACGGACATGACCAAACCTATAAGTCCCCCCCCCCCCGGACGGTGTCCGTGGGGACTAATTACAACCATTTTTCAGTATTAGACAGTGAAGCTACTGCAGTGAACTGCAATAAAACTGCTTAAACTAATTAGTTTCAGCTGTAGCTAGCTGGAAAAAGTCAACAACATTAACGGAGTCAGATGACACAAGAAGTCAGATGACACAAGATCGGCTGTAACTCTGCATGTGGGCAGGCAACATAAAGTAACAGAAACTGCCCTGTTATAACACACTACACTACACAAAAAGTTTCAAATTGTTACAATACAGTATAACAACATCAGCAAGCAAATGGACACCTACTTGCCCATGAGAACTGACAGCTAATACTGCTTTGAAAAACTCGATAATCTTGACTTTGAAAAATAAAATATCGATGTTTGTTGAAAGATTAAATAGGTACATCATGTAAAAACAACTTCCAGAATCCGTGGCATTATTAGCCAACCCTATTTCGATGTGGAAATCAGAGAAAGAAATGATAAATTATGTCTAAATTGCATTTCGTCACAGATTTCAGACCCAAGGAAATGACGTTTACAAGCTTTTTTTACATAAACCGCTGCGATTTTGTGAACGAATTGAAAATTTAAATGCGCGAGATGCGCGATACATTTGGCGGCCAGGCATCTTTCTAGTTTTGAAAGAGAAAAACATTTGTGTGGAATCGGCTTTAAATTGATATTTACGAGTGTTGACTAGCAATATTGCGCATGAAGTAGTTGCTCTTGTGCGACGTGTTCTGTCTTATGCGTGAAACAAAATCGAATATTGCAATTTGATACACTGATTTCGGATATGCGATTTTCGATATTGGTTTGGACCCGACAATGTTACATTTTTAGTGATAATCCCGTCTCACTGAGACTGATACATTTTAGACAAAACATCCATCCGCGCCTATACTGTCAACGGTTTCCTCAATAGCTGGTGTCTACATGTAAAAAGCGCGCTCCTTCCTGCCCTTGTGATACTTTCTGATAAAACTGCAAAGTTAGTGTCTATGCTGAGCCGCTGTTTACTCAGCCTGAGGCTGATCTGAAAGTCTGGCACAAGGACAGCTATGGATCTAGAACGGCTGTCAGTCGATGATAGTTACATAAAGGCACTTCTTCAAGTTGATCCCGGGAAAAGTGAAAAAAGAAAGTAAGAAAAGATATCGAGCTGTAGAGAACTGCAAATTAATTACGTGTTTATAAACCCCCATCAATTATTTTATTCTGAATAAGGAACGCATCTAGCCGAAAAGTAGGTACCCTGAAACTTTGTCCACTCTGGCAAACGCAACTCAATAACAGCTCTATGGTAGGGGGGGGGGGGGGGGGGGGGGGGGAGCATGGTGACCATGTGCCGTCTGTTTCGGAAACAAAGCAGAGTAACTCGTTTGTAATTAAATATGCCTGACTGAAACTTTCATTTAATGTGAAACTTATTATGTTTGGCATAGCCGTCCGACTTGCGACGCCAGGTCAAGTCAACATTAAAGCCGCAATTTTCAATCCCAGGTTCTCGCATTAGTGGAGTTCTCCTCCCAGTCAAACACTTGGCCAGTATGATGTTTGATTTCTATACCATTAATTACACAAACTGATCTCAACCTTTTGGCTTCTTTTGCTAATCCTGCAAACAGAGTTTATACAAGGTTAGCGTTTGATTGACAGTCCGTTCAAATCGCCAATGGTCATTGATTCCCCAACACCAACGCTCGAATTTCCTAAAAATCATCTTCCAGTCGCGTTAGAATTTGAATATAACCACAGAGTTCGATCGGCAGCAGCTTCGCGCTGACTGCTTGGCAGTTTTCTGCCCTGTTGCGGCCGGAAAAAAACTAAAAAGTGGCAGTTTCTGGAGCGTGTGCCCGCGTGTTGCCTATTTGGTGTCCACTTACACAGTGAACGCAACCACGGCTTCGCGCCCTTTTAAAAGGAGGCTCCGCCTTTACAAATGAAACATTGACAAACGAATTAACTTCCTGTTCTACACCAAATTTCGATATTCGATTTATTCTCAGCATATTGCAAGCGATGGTCTTTACATCTTCTCACTTTTTCGTGCGAACATTGCATATGTGCTGGATTTCGAGCTAATACGCGTTTCGTTCTCTAATGTATCATCATCATATATAAGCTGGTCGCGTAATGCACGGCGTTACATGTAAAATCCGATGTTGGAAATGCCAACTCTACAACGACAATCACAGAAAGAAATATGACGATGTTTCAGGATTCCTTCTTCGATTTCGACATTCAAATTCGGTTGGCCTAATAATGCCACGGATTTTCCAGGGACACACCCATGACATGTTCCCGACTTTGATGTAAACAAGCATTTGACTTAACTGGTAACATTGTCTTATATGCATTTTTGTTTTCAGCAAATACCTGAATACCACTTAAATCGGTAATAAAGTTAGAAGAAAAAGTAAAAATAGTAAGATTAAACCTGAAAAAGTAAGTCCAGCCACGAGTAATGGTTCACCTCTCTGCTTCGTTTCGTTTCGTTTTGTTTCATTTCGTTTTCGTTTCTTTGAATAGCATACCCTCTATCCTCGCTCTTCAAAGACTTGTAATCAAAGTACCAATTAAGAAGTGGGGACTGTGTAATCAATGACTTGTTTAATATTTTAATTGTACCTTTATGAGGGAACTCAGTACGTGTGTATCGCGGCCATTTGGTGCCCAAACTTCCCACTTGTGTAATAATAGAGCCATTTCTCTTACCTCCATGGTCTAATGAATACAAAAGCGGCCGTCGCCGTGTATCGAACGACAAACAAACTGCGTCTGAACACGAGTGACTGTCGGACAAATCAAATGTTTTGCGGTGTACGAGCTAAAATGCCAAGTATATTGAACGAAAGTTCTTAAAGTAACTCACCATATATCCAGAAATCGCGAAAATTAAGAAAGGCGAGCTCTATTTCTCCACCGTGTTGAAAAGCACACCCGTTCCGATCGTCGCTTCGCGAAGCTTCTCTGAGAAAAAGTAAAATGCCCCGAAGTATATGACGTATGGCTTTAGAAGTGTTAACCAATCAGAAGTATTTCCTGCAATGGCCACGATGGTAGGTCGTTGTCTGACAAGCAAGCGCGTGAGGTTTTGGGGTCTTGCAAAATTCGCTTTTTCGTGGTCATAACGTTACGATTTCGAGCATGAGTATATTTCACAATGGAATATGTTTATTTGGCTGTTCGTCGACCCAGTTTATTGGGATGTAGCGTGGAATGTTGAACGCGAAACAGTCTGTTGAAATTTGTTGGTTTCATGGCAGCCACAATCGCCCACCTTTTTCTTTGCTCGAGATCGACAAAAGGACCAACAAAAGGAGACGACGTCATACCATAGACCCTGGAGCCAGGATCTATGGTCAAACGTACTTCCTTGTGCGATCACCAGGTAGCTGGTTAGGGACTGTTCAGAATTTACTTCCAGGGGGCTGGAGGATTTTCAGGGGGGGGGCACCCATTTTCCCCAAGAAAAATTACGGGGGCAGACAAAGATACCTCAAGCTTTAAGTGGGGGCAAGGAAAAAAATCAATTCAATATTTGCCCAGAATTTCTGATCTACAAAAGAGAAACATAGACGCTACCTCGATGACAGATAAACTCAACGTGTTTAGTTAAACTCCTTTAGCTGCAAAATTTGGTGATATTCACAGTGGTTTGTTTTATACATCTAATGCAGTAGTTTGTTCTCCTCCCTCAAGCGTCATGAAATGTCCTGTATTTAGCATGTCAACACAGACCATACAGTGAACAGTCAGCGTTGTTATTGTTGAAAAGAGATCTTGGATCAAGTCCAGACTAGAATTCATTCGCCAACAATAACAATGGTACCGGTCATTTATGTTCATACTGCTATGTTGCTAAACACAGCATTGGGTGTTCTATGTAGGGATAGAATAACAAACAAATGCTGATACAAAGAGATGAAAATTGAAAAGTTACAGCAAATGTGGGGGACAACCCAATACCAAGAATATAGTCACTTTTTCTAGAGATCACATTTGTTGTAACTGGAAGGATGAGGATAAAAAATATAGTGTAAATGACACTTGGCTCACATTTGGTTCAATGTTGCAGGCAAGAGTGAACATACTAATTTTACCCCTGGGAACATGCATACTAAAAATGGGGAAAATTGCCCCAAAAATATAAATATCAAAATTTCACCGCAATTTGAAGACACTCAACTAATGTTGCGTCTAGGTACATAGCAGAATAACATATGAATTTATATGGATGTGTTTTGTTCAAGAAATGTTCTAAAATATTCCTCAGCATTGTTGCTTTCAGTGGCAGCTACTTGGTTTTATGGCAACGAAATTAGAAAAAAAGAGAAAAAAAGTAAAAACTAGTTGGCTTTCGCAAATTTTAATTCCTAATGTTTAAAACAACTTAGCTCGGTGATTTAACCACTCTCTTTTCGAGAGTGGGGATTTGGCCGAGCGGTTCTGTCTGTTGCTTCTCCGCTAGGTGACTGGGTGCCATATGTTGTGGGGTTGAACCCCGAATGAAGACACTGTATTTAAAACTTTCACCATGAGTCTGCAAGTTATTCAGCATCATCAAATAAAAATGTATGCTGAACTTGTGCATGTACATCTCACTTTCCAGAAATATCTGGATATCTGCAAATGATGTACCATTAAATTTCAAGATATATATCACTTTCCCAATTATCTGCCCCTCTGATTTTCTGTTTACCGTTTCCAACTGACTTCTGTGCTTGACTTTGTGTGCATCATATGTATCTGTGAGACATAACAAAAGAAGTATTCATATATAGTAATTAACTTTTCTTCAAAAATTTTCAACCAGATATGTTTATTGCTAGCCTTTCCAAAAGTGTGCCACTTGCAGTCCCTGCAAAACATTCTTTTTTATAGTCACATAACCCTGAAATGTTTTGTTATACCATCTATTAAATGTCCACTACAGTTCCTGCAACTTGTTAGACTGGATATGTCTTAGTGTGTAAGCAGCAAGTATATGTCAGGGGGCATGGAAAAAAACCCAGGAAAGATGAGGGGGGCATAGATTTTTTCCATAATTTACTAGGGGGGGGCGTGGAAAAAAATCACCCAGAAAATAGAAAATCCTCCGGCCTCCCCCAAAAATAAATTCTGAACAGTCCCTTACAAACTTTATTCACCCCACTCTTTACTTGGCTATCAATTGAGGTTTACGTCTGCTGCCCTCAAGAGGTTAGGTGTACGCCTTCAACCGTTTATAAGTGAACGTTTTCTGTGAACAAGGAAAACGAACTCGTGTTCTCACACCGACACAGAAGACTTGCAACAACTTATCTCATACTTTTGAATTGAGCGCTTTGTATTGGACCACTCGAACCGCAAACTTCGTGAACGGTACTGTAACATTACAATATAGCATTATTATGGTGTCCGCTTTACACCCACTCGGCAGTAAAGAAAGCACATCATCCCCCACACCTAGCTCTGCATGGCAGGGCTGTGTGTTATCGACGTTATACGGCCTCCCACCACATGTAGCACACAGCCCTGCCATGCAGAGCTACCCCACACCTGGTCCTCACATTACACCCTCCCCCCAAACACCACATCCCCCACATCCCATCCCCCATCCCTCATTAAAGTATATTGCAAACCATCTCCGAGCTCGGACATTATCCCCGTCCTGTGGCGGAGCAGGTTAGAGTGGGGATTTGGCCGAGCTTTACCTTTTAGGAAGATGAGGAAAACCCCAGTTTGACCTCCTGATCCGAATGGACAAACAAAACCGCTTTTGTCCCTAAATAAATAGAAAATTTTCCCCTGAAAGAAATTCATTTATTTTCCCTCAACCAAATACCTTATCAGTGAACTCATTGTAACAATATTTAGAATGCATTTGCTCACAAGTGATACTTTAAAAGCTGTAGTCAAAAGGCAGAGTGGAAATTCTTCCGTAGTGATTTCCTGTATTATTATTATTATTATTATTATTATTATTATAATTTGGTGGTTTCAAAAGCTTTCATGAAACGAAAAAGACTAACAGTGACAGGAAAGGAACGCCAGTTGAAGGCCATATTAGAGGATTAAGTGTTGCAAACACATATTTTCCGCTGCTTGTAAGCTAAAGGCAGGGGGAGCCTATAAATACCCCCTATCTCCCTGGGATTCATAATCCAACATGAGTGGCACATGGTAACAACGTCAACGAATGCTCCCGAAAATCTGGATCTTTCAACAACCATGGTGTAAATTAAAGCACTGTTCCAACATATTACGTTTTGTGAATACTTGTGGCATCACCCTGTTGGCGAAATTCTCTCATTTTTTCCATTTTAAGTTGATTTTTTATGCCAAAACTGCTTCGATGCTGTGTTCGAAGCGTCCAACAAACAATAGATGAAAGCATTCAAACAGCTGCCAATCACGAGGGGACGCGGAAAGGTGCAAACGATCAAACATTGTTGTGTACATCGGATCGATTACGATGTCAACAATGAATAAACGATTCTTACTACTGAACGAAAAAACTTGACCAAACGGTTACTGAACACAGCGCCTCAATGAATTCAGACACAAACGGACTACTTCATGGTTTCAAGCAGATTGCCTCTCCCTTTTGTTCGTTGATATGTGTACCTGTAGGCCTATGAATGGGTGATGTGTGTGTTGACCTGCAGTACGATATTTTACGATAGATCGCTTTTGGAAGTATGTTGTGGCCTAGCCCTGCGTACGATGACGTGTATTCCCGGCGTTATACGGCCTCCCACCACAGCTCTGCTGATTACCATGGACAAAACCGGCAACATGCGGATCCAGTTTGGACGGAGCACGAAAAACTACTTTCTAACTGTTTTCGGCCGAAATCAACTCGATTCCGATCTACATGTATGCAGCCTACCCAAACCACTCAACCGCTCACAGACTGCGAAAAAAATGCTCTCGTGACGTCCAAAACCGTTGTTTGCTCGCGATGCACGGTCAATTGCTCATGCAGTGGACGGGCATTGTATACGTTCATGCCACGATTACATGTATACAGGTGCCCATGAGCTCATTATTTCCTGTCGGATCGTGATTGGTTCATCTCTGTCGATTTGACCAAAAAGAGACACTTGCCATAGATTATAGCATCAATGTGACCGTTCAGACTGAAACATGATAAAAGGTCTGAAGATCGCCGTGATCGGTGATGTCTTTCTTCTCTGTACGTTTTTCTGAGCTAGCTTTTTTACTAATTGTTCGAGTATTAGCTGACGTTTTTTTTGAAAACTTAATCAATTTTTCTTTCCAACCAGGGCACAACATTACCTTTTTTACATTCATGGTAACCTAGGATGAATTAAATCGCAGATTAATAGACTCTAGCTGCAATAATTGTAGCCCTTGGTTGGTGGGATTGGGGCTTCTGTCGTGCGGCTCGCGCCTGCCCCAACCAGCCTGGTTGGGCAAGGCGCGAGCCGCACGACAGAAAGCCCAATACCACCAACAAGGGCTACAATATTGCAGCTAAATAGACTCTTATGTTCTTCCTCGATTGTCTGTGACTGATTTTGCTATCCCAATATCGATATTGCGTTCGCACTCGGGTGTCTTGAAACTTACGTCATTCACTGAAATAGTTTTCGGACAAACTCAAGAAATTCGACAACTACTAACGAATAGTTGGCAAAATTTACAGAGATAAGCAATAATAATTATGGTCATTTTACCGTCTTTTTCACCATTTTTGCCGTCTTTAGCTAAGCGGACTCGTTTGACGGAAGCAGTATTATTATATACGATCTGAGTTCCCATATTTTTACCCTACCGTACGAGTGTAGTATTCGAATGAGTGAGATCATAATCTTACGCTGTTCCGAGTGGTCTGGAGATTTTTTATAATATACATGTACAATAAATTGACCTTATCAAAAGTACTCTGTTTTACATTGCTTGGATATTGATATTTTTTCCGTACGTTTTGACTGTTGATTTGAAGTCTTTTGATTCTCCATTGGCAGCAGCACATGTACGGTTACAACCGTCATGTGATGATCAGAGTGTGATTGTAAAGTTGTCGGGAAGTTGTTCAGAAGAAAAATCATTTTGTATTTAGAGGCTTCAGTTCGGGATTTTTCAAGATAAACAAATCATTATACATTTCCTACGTCTTTGAAACGGGGATTACGGTAATGTGATGAATGTGATGAAAATTTTGTGAACGTCTTTGCAATGTGTTCCCACGATGAGTGTGAACTGATTCTTTGTTAGTAAAAATCGTCAGAAATGGTCCAGTGACCGTGATAAAATAAACACAGATGCAAAACCCATTGCGAGGAAGATAGTAAGAAATTCACATTGCAATATTTGCTGTCGTATTTCTCAGCAGGAATAATAAGTTTTTACACGTTGTGTATAAGAACAGCAAGCAGGTGTTCGGCGGTCAATTGCTTCTATCATATGATCTTGATCGCAGCTATTTGGCGAGAAGACAGCGGGTACTTATAATCTCCCACAATTATTGATATCATGTCTTTGTGTTAAAAATTTTCGATTGGAGGCAGCTCAAATCAACAGCCGTGATATATTCGAAATCGTGTTCTCACTGGACACCGAACTGCCTGCTATCAACAGTACGTTATGTACCATCGGCGGTAACACATTGGTCGTAATCTTGTCTAATTCTGCCCCGCCGTTTGTACCGTCCAGAAATTTCAAAGCTAGATTTTTTCACCCTGACATATAATACAGCGACCTTGCACACTAATGATCATTCCACTGTTTCTGTTGGGGTTTGTTGGTTTTTTTAATTTGCTCCGTGGCCCCGGTAAGATTTTTTCAATACGATACACAGTTTGAAATTTTTTCAAGGTAAATTTAGTATATTCCCAGTTTGTGGGGTAAAGTTTTCTGGAGTGAAAGTTTGAGTTGACGCTGATAGAGTAGACGTCGAGCCCGGCACAGTTGACTGGGACCCGGTCGGTTTGGGTCGTTTAGTCCAGAAACCTGCAGCAGAGTTCTGTATGATCACCGTTCGGCATTTGGGTGATTTTTGGTCAAAGTAATGCAGTAACAATGTACGCCAGATTCTTTGTGTTGTTTTTGTCACCGTCATACGCGTATACGGACGGTTTTCGATTAAAAACTGTAAAATATCCAGTGCTCGTAAATGCGTGCAAAATTTATTCAGTGACTGTTTACGCAGCAGTCGTAAATACGACTAGGATTTACCACTACGTATATACGTAACAACTGTAAACACCCCATCAACAGTCCATACAAAAATTTTGTGCTGAATCGAGGGAGATAACAATTGCGGTAGAAAAGGTCAGTCCATCATCCGTCAAAGTTGTTGATCGGAAAAATCTTCACTGAGCGCCAACTACATGAGTGGCTGTTATAGTTGTACACGTAGTTCTGTGGGCTTTCCACTGTCCCTTGTTACGAGCTATGTTCAAAGTGCGTCAAGCTACGAATATTTTCATGTACTGAGTTACAGACATCGGTGAAGTACCGGGTACATTGATTTTGTTCAAAACCACTGCCTGTTTGTTCCTCGTGTTGTTTTTTTGTGTCCCTAACGTCGACTGGCTCTATGTGCGTACAAACATAGCAGTCGGGATTAAGATTTCCTGGATAAATAGATTTATTCCGCCTCTGACGCAAGATACACACTGTTTTACATGTGCCACCCCTAGGCCCTGGGATCGATTTCATACCCTTAAGTCTTAATATTTTATTATAGGTCGGCCTATGAAGTTCACAAGGTTAATTTTCAATTTTGATGAGCGGGTCAAAATTTAGCAAATATTTACAACGAAAACATCACGAGATTCCTAAAAGTTAACAGTATTTGCGAACAGAGGTCCTTTTCGCAATTCGCGTACTAGTTAATACCTATTTTGTTTTGTGAACTTGTCAAGGAAGTATTCGAGGATTAACCGAAACTCCTGCATGGCTTTCATTTCATTCTCTCCATTGGTACAACATACCTTGTGACGCAAATATATACCAACTTTACAATGCTGTTCGTAGAATTATGACATGAAAAAGTTGATACTAGAACAATAATCTCCATGAGTTGAGAAGATTACCGTAGCGTGTTTACATAAAGTAGTTGTGGCACGAAAATAGTTTGCAGCAATCTGTACTATCTGACTCGCAATGTATATAACACAATTATTAAATGTCTCATCACAGAGAAACCTGCACTATAACGTTAAAACTCTCTTGTTAAGAAACGACAAATTCATCTCAGTTCCTAGCATTCTTCAATATGCCAAGGGCTATATATTTTGCTGCAATTATCCGACAAGCTGTGCATATATTACAAAAATTATTAAAATGTCTCAGCTCCGAACAATCTGCACTGACGTTGAAGTCCCTGTAGCTGTAACTCTTGAAATTTGTGGACTTGAAAAAGGCTTTCTTTTTTCTCTTCTACAAATTTAAAGGATATAGTCTTTAACCACTGAAAAATTGCACAAGCAAATTTAAATTTTAACCGTTATTTTGATTTCCCGCCATTTTTAAAAATTGATAATATTACAACGAAAACATAGCATATTGTGTCCCGGTAGAGAACATTCAGCACTATGCATTATATTTGGACTACTCTGTTGTTTCTGTGAAGATTCCAATGCATATATGCACTGCGTACTGTGTTTTTGCTTTATTTGCATGAGGGCGCCATTTTATGTTTGGGCAAACATTTATTATTTATCTTGCTCAAAATTGCACATGTAGTCCCAGTGGACAGTTTATTATACCGGTATAAACACCCCTCAATGAATACATTCCCATTAACTTGTTTTAGTTTGGAAGTAAAATCACAAAAATAATGCGAAAAAGATACAGCTATCGGGCCTTTAAAACTCCGTCCAGGCTAAGAAATTACCAATATATCAGTCCGTAGCATCCTCAAATAAACTCGGTACTTTATCTTAAGTCAACGGATACAAAAAGTCTATCACTTTGCAGCGATCTGCAATATCTGACACGCTATATATAGTACCTCTTCCATGTTAAGAAATTACCAATCTATCTCAGTCCGTTGCATCCTCCAATGAGCCCAGGACTCTAAAGTCCATGGACGTACGAAAGTCAATAGTTTGTAGATCCAATACGCTGTGTATATGATCAAACGGTTAAAATGTCTCAGCTCGGAGCAAACTGCACTAACGTTAAAACTCCGTCCAGGCTAAGAAATTACCAATCTATCTCAGTCCGTAGCATCCACAATAAACTCAGGACTCTATCTGAAGTCCACGGATACGAAAAGTCGATCAGTTTGCAGCAATCTGCAATATCCGACACACTATGTATAGTACAAAAATTAGCATGTCTCAGCTCGGAGCAAATTAACTGCACTAGCGTTAAAATTCTGTCCATGTTAAGAAATTTCCACTTTGTCTAAGTCATGGCGGGTAAAAAATTCTCCGTGGAATGACTGACGCGAGTTTCATCTTTGCGTGTTAGCTCCAAAGTGTACCGAAATGCATGTATTTTATATAATATCAATTAATACTGAAGAAACAGTATATCAGAGCCACTCTTCTTTACTACGAAAAAGTTGTATTTAGGACACAAGCATGTTTTGCGAGATTGTGCGAGAGTTGGATGGTAATTGGATTTGTTTATCAATGGGTATGCAAATCCAACGTAATTTATTCCAGACTAGTTAGTTCAAAGGAAATTCTGCAGCTCTCAATCTTGTTTTACTGTCTATGGTACGATACACTTTCTGGTGCAACATCCAAAATCGTGTTGAAATGCCATGTATTCAACTCATCAACACAGGCTGTACTCGTATTGCTGTGGCATTTAGGCTGCATTCACAAATATTGGTTGGGTGGGCTGGAGGAATTCGGGAGGGGGGTTGAAAATTCTTTTGGGTACTAGAGGGGGACTTAAGGAAAATACCTATTTGGTACCCTATTTTTTTACAATGTCAGATTTCATTGTATTGTAGGTAATTCGATGGAAACTTAAAAGCATTTTCATATCATTCAGCGGTTCTAATATAAGTAATAATTTAAACAAAATATGGAACAATTTTATCGCATTTCATGACGAAAATCTAAAATAGAATGACTGTCATCGAATTTTCATAGGAAAAACAACAAGAAGACCTAGTAACGTGACAGAAGCAGCTACAACTACGAATATATTTATTACATTTATGGTTGACAAGTATTACATTTATGGGTGATTTTTTATTACATTTACGGTTACCATTTATTACAATTGTGGTTGATGTTTTTATTACATTTATGGTTGATTTTTGTTACATTTATGGGTGATATTACATTTGTGGGTGCACTTTATTACAATTATGGTTGATATTACATTTATGGAGATTATTACTTTATGGAGGTTACATTGACATCTCTATGGAGGTTACACATGTGACCTGCGTCCTGAGAGTTTCAAAATGAGCGACCCGCGACTTTTAGATGCAGTGAAATATGACCTGCGAGTTGTCAAATGGAAAACGTATCTTTGATAGGCTATCTGCATCGGGCAGATGAAGGTATTTGGTCGATCTTTTACGTTATCGTATTAAGGTATTTTGTTGTGCGGTCCTCCCCTCACTAGTGACAGACCCATCTCTACGGTACATCGGATCAGAGTGCCTCCCACAGCCCTGAGTCTTTGACTTCGGACTTCGAAAGTGCCTAGACATTATAACGTTAAACCGCTGGTTGCGCCTCCGAATGAGAGCGTGCAGTTTCTCTGCCGAGAACAGCCGATATTTAGTACAAACTTGTGATCGATCTCCGTTTTCGAGCACGCTCTACTTGTCCGAGATCCATGATGTGCTAAGCTTTGCTTTTAAACATGGACATAAGCAGTGTTTTAATGAACATAAAATTTGTTCAATGAACAAACAAATGACCTTCATGAACATAAGCATGAAAGGTTGAATAAGAGCATGATTTTTATGAACATAAACATACAATTTAAGAATATAAACATGCAATTTAAGAATAAACATACACAATTTAAGAACATAAACATGGTTTTATGAACAGAATATACATTTTAAGAACATAAACATGATTTTTATGAACATAAACATACAATTTAAGAATATAAACATACATTTTAAGAACATAAACATGGTTTTTATGAACATGAACATACAATTTAAGAACATAAACATGGTTTTTATGAACATAAACGTACAATTTAAGAAATAAACATACATTTTATAGAACATGAACATGGTTTTTATGAACATGAACATACAATTTAAGAATATAAACACACATTTTAAGAACATAATCATGGTTTTTATGAACATGAACATACAATTTAAGAATATAAACATACATTTTAAGAACATAAACATGGTTTTTATGAACATAAACATACAATTTAAGAATATAAACATACATTTTAAGAACATAAACATGGTTTTTATGAACATAAACATACAATTTAAGAATATAAACATACATTTTAAGAACATGAACATGGTTTTTATGAACATAAACATGCAATTTAAGAATATAAACATACATTTTAAGAACATAAACATGGTTTTATGAACATAAACATCAATTTAAGAATATAAACATACATTTTAAGAACATGAACATGGTTTTTTATGAACATGAACATACAATTTAAGAATATAAACATACATTTTAAGAACATAATCATGGTTTTATGAACATGAACATACAATTTAGAATATAAACATACATTTTAAGAACATAAACATGGTTTTGATGAACATGAACATACAATTTAGAATAAAACATACATTTTAAGAACATAAACATGGGTTTTATGAACATAAACATGCAATTTAAGAATATAAACATACATTTTAAGAACATAAACATGGTTTTTATGAACATGAACATACAATTTAAGAATATAAACATACATTTTAAGAACATAAACATGGTTTTTATGAACATAAACATACAATTTAAGAATATAAACATACATTTTAAGAACATAAACATGGTTTTTATGAACATAAACATACAATTTAAGAATATAAACATACATTTAAGAACATAAACATGGTTTTTATGAACATAACATACAATTTAGAATATAAACATACATTTTAAGAACATAAACATGGTTTTTATGAACATAAACATTAATTTTTAGAACACAAACATGAGAACTTAGAACACACAAATGTATTTTTTGAATTTTGCAACACTTGGCTTGCCATAATATATCATTCACTGTTCTGCTTCCTCCGGCAGATCACATGACTGTGCGCATTGTATCTGCTGTGCTTGAAATGCCACAGACATGGCCTTCAGGCTGAGACTGGCCTAAGCCTATACTGGACGCTAATTCTATGGATATTAATTATTCACGAATAAGATGACGTCACGATCAGACCATAAAAATACTGTCAGGACGGCGTTTTATCTTATCGGCACCACCGCGAATTCGTCACACTCAACCTTTGCACATGTACCTTGGAGCTAAACAGGGGCTATATTTGGCACCATTCTAATTGTGCATATACTGAATATTCAATATTGGTCTTCGAGTCGACATCGGGCTGCAGGCTGTTACCTTCCAAGTCACTTCATCAATGTGTGATATATCCATTTGCATGCATTATCCCCGTATGCAGACCGGGCTGTGGTTTTGTGATTGCGTTTATTGCATGTCATGCACTAGTCAGAAAACCGTTCCACCTCTGTGCGCCTCTATGTCCCGCGTTATTGTTGACCACTGGATTCTAGTCCGGACTAGAATTCAGAGGTCAACAACAACATTGCATAATGCATGTACTCGATGCACTTTGTTGGCAAGGCTAATAATTTGCATCTTAAATCACTTGTGGTGATGAATAAAAACAAAAACTTTCAAGAACAAAATTTTTAAAAAATGTCGAACATTAAAGCCATTGCCCCGTTGTTAAAATGTCTATCGGTCAACACGGTTTCCGTTGATACATGGCGAAAGCATCGAAGTGTGTTAACAAAAATGACAGAATATATAGGACGAACTTGAAATGTTTTTATGTAGTTATAGCTTTTTAACTATGACAAATGCCACCTTGCAAATGAACCCCTTATATATCATTATCAGACCCCGCGACTGGCATATGGCATTATCAAAACCCATAAAGGATATATTGCATGTCATTGCATGCATGTCAACACGATTTTTAGAGCAGCCTGACCAGATTACTGTACTTCACAGACGAAACAAAAAGACTAGGAAATACATCAAAATTTCCAGCTTCCGGAGTAATAAAGGGTCAATTGGAGTAACTTTTGATGATAGTTCCATTATTGTCGCTAAACAACAAATATAATTATAATATTATATAGGGCTCAGCCCTTGGTGTCGCGCCAGGGGTTAAGATTGGCAATGTTATTTGTATTGATTCATGAAAACTGTAATTGTTACTTCATAAACGTTTATATGACAACTATGCCCAGTTTCCCTCTGATGAAAGCAGTTCACGTACTTACACGACGTCAAACCCTGCAGCAGGGCAGGTATAGATTTTCTGTAGCGTGTAAAAATTTTGGACAAAAATTGGCAATTTTTACAATGATAACAGCCTATTGCGTTAAACAAGGGACGTATTATGCAATAATTATCATTGCAATGGTAACCGCACTGCCCACCTTCCACTTGCAAGCTGAAAACTATAGCGTTCCGTCTAAAACCTTGCAATTTTTGAATCTAATTATTGACACAGGGGGCGCTCTTCTATAATTCAATCCCAGCATTCTTTGCGTATGCCCCCGTTCATATGCACGACAGTTTTCTCCGTTTATCTATATCAACGATACTTTGTATCAGCGACAAGGTGTATAATAACATTTACTGGCTAATAAAAGAGGTATGTTTTATAAAAGGCATGTATATCATAGTAATTTGTTTCGTATTTGTTTATTTACGAGTACTCAAAAAAAAAAAACATGGCGGCGCCCATGAAAGAAGGACACTTCCGGTACTCGCATAGTATATTATGAATAAGCGCATGCGTAGTCAGTAAGCCGCTGGCGCGACTATTACCATGCCCTGCCTGTGGCATTTTGATTGTTGAGGCTGAACCACGTGACTGACCACAAATACACAGTAATGGTTTGTTTACATGCCCGTGAATATGAATAATAAGATTAACAACTCAAAGTATCGTAACTTTTACAGCTGAAACGTAAATCATAATCAATCACAAAATAAAAAAGAGCACTTGTAGGTCAAGTTGAGATACTTTTTTCTGAAAACATCCCCGGATTTGCCAATTTTTTACAGCACGCGTGACAGTGTGTCGCGTATTGCTCAGTTTCTTGGGCCCAGTTGTCGTTCGCCTCCTCAAAATTTTCGAAAATTTTGACGGTTTTCTGGGTTCGCTTGATAATATGATGGAAATAACAGACTCCGCTCTGACCATTAACGTTTATTTGTGGACGCGGGCTCGAGGAAAGCCAAATTAACGGGCTCGGCAAGCCTGGCCCGTTAATTTTCGGCTTTCCTCTCCTCTCGCCCTTGCCCACAAATAAACGTTAATGGTCAGCGCGTCGCCCGTTATTTCTATATTCTTCTTCCTCTCCTTCCGGTGTAGATACGAATTTAGATACGAATTATTAGTCTTGTCGACACATCACATTTTGTACAATGTTTATGCTGTTATAATTATTGACAAGAGGACTCGGGTCCCGACTGAACTTCAGTCGTGATCAATAACACAATAAGCTTACCATTTGATACATGCACACATACATACTGTACTGACAATATGATCTCCAAGCACTTCGATGTGGTTTGGGGATCTGGGAGTAGAAAGAGAAACCGTATTTTACAATCCGAAATAAATGATAAGAATTTAGTACATCGAAAATTACAGTTATATGCAGTAGGGGCTGTAAGCTGAAGACTGGACGTGACGTAGTAAGTGCTTTGTCATAATTAATCCGGTGATAATCTGGTGACAGCGTCAACGGATTTTATAACCTTACCCTTGCTTGCTTTGGCGCATTGGGCAATCAAACGCATCAGATAATAAAACGCTACACAGATTCACAGTGATAAAACTTCGCGTAAGAGTGTCGAAGGACAAATACATGAAACAGTGAAGGAGAAAAAGAAATCTTAACAGAACCAGTGCCAAGATGAGACCAAGACACCAAAGGTTGATAGTATAAATCTTTTATTGGCAATTCATGTCATAGTCAAACGCAATAAAATAAAATATAGAATAGCAAGAAGAAACCTGTGCTGAGACAAAGACACCCCTACCCCCTTCCCTACCCCTGGGGACAGACATTTCAGCAGCCTGTATGATGAAACCAAAAGCACTGTCATAATTTCCTGGCATTTTTGACTTTTTAAATTCCCATTGACTGTTACAATATCCTTAGAAATATGAAGGTCACCGCTGTGGCCAAGTACTGCATGGCTTTGATAAGGAAAGCAGGGAAAGGGCTATTGGGCGTGAACATTCCAATGACGTGCTGTACTCACGGCGACAACAAGGTTTTGCCAATTTGGAATCGTTTCTTTCGACTGACATGGTCGTGAGTTTTCTCATCAGTACAAGTCCGTTGTGAAAGAAATTCGTCATCATAAGTGGGCATAAATACGCAATTGTCTATGTTTGTTTCTCCCGATGGTTGGAAAAGAAAAAAAAACTTTAATAATTAATGAACCAAACAAGGTTCCTAAAAAACCTGAACCATATAATACTGTACCTTTGTTCACCAGAAATAGTTTAAGTTAATTCTTTTCTTTCCAGTTACTTTTGTCAGCATCTCGTTAGAACGAAAACGACTTCTCAAAGAATAAACACATTCATTTTGAAATTTCTATAAACTCATACACTAGTAGTTTCCGCAATGTGAAAGAGAGACTAATTAATCTTGAGATATGGGATGCTCCCCCTCAATATAAAATATTGCGTGTTGAAAGCTGCTGAAAATGAGTGTGGTTGCTGGAGGAGCAAATGCGGAATTCTGGGAGAAAACCGTTACTTGCTTTACTAATATTACGAATATTATTTACAGTAATAGAATTTGATCACGGGGTCTCCCTAGAATAAAACGGTTTCATATCTAAATGAAGACAACTTGGACTACACGCTCACTTTCCTTTGTTGTGTGCATTGCAAATTGAGTCTCGCGGGGTATGAACACTCTGCTTTCCCTATAATAAAATGGACTCGTCTAGAATCGAAACAACAGTATTGTATTGTTTAGTGGTGAAGGGCTTCAGGCTATGCGCTACATGCTGGCTGTGGCTGAATACTGGCCAGGTTTTATGGCGGCAAAGGACCCTCTGTATCGCTGCTGTACGCGGAACCTTTGAGTCACACTACCGCTTGCCGGTCTATTGTATGCTTTTTATGGTCACGGATGAACGAGGACGTTGGACTCATGAACAGAAAGGCCAAAGAACGTATGCACACTCGACTATATCGGCTGTAGTCAATTTGTCGTCGACGACCCAGGAATTATGCCACGGGATATGTTGCGGGCAACGCGGATAACTGCATTTGACCTGTTATTTTTACTAATTTTCAGCGTCAGCCGTATGACAACAGCAGAAAATGAAACGCTGGCTACTTTCGATTTTATTCCGCCGAACATCAAGTCACTGGTGGAGGGCCAGGACCGGGATGTCCTCGTCAACCACTCGGCGCTCGCCGACGACATGCTGCTGACTGTTGTCGCCAGCGACGACAAGGTGTTCAGAGTTCTCAATCCGGTAGTATTTGTCAACCGCCAGCAGCCAGTGTTCACCAATGCGAGCAACACGAGCGACATTACCGGCAATTCGACTTTCCGGGTTCATGGAATTCGACTGGGAAAAGCTTCGTTGAAATTCCACCTCACGAGAACCGACGGCAGCGAACTGCCCAAAAATGATACGCCCCGATTTCCAGAGTTCCAAGTCTGGGTGCTGCGTCCGATAAGGTATTTATTCTGTCGAAGTTGAGTGTTAATTTGGATACCAGTATAATATTGTATATGTAGGTTTGCGTGCTTGAAAACCTATCACCGCGTTTATAAATAAACAGTTGACATTTCCGGTTTCTATAGGGAACGCAAATAAAAATATTCAGTTAAGCTTACCGTTAAATTCATGCATGGCGTGAAACTGTGGCCAGATCAGGACCACAGATAAAGTGTCTATAAATATTTAATAAGCACGGGTTTGATGTCTTTCGCCGGCCATTTTACTTTCAGCGTTACTAAAAAAATAACCTTGACACTGTCGGGCTTCAAGCTTGCTCACCATCAGTCGTGATTTTAATATTTTTGTGACAGGGCTCTACGTGATATCATAGAATCCAGGGTCTATGGTGACATCGAGATTCCATAACTAGGTCAGCTAGGGTGGTGGCAGATCTGTATTACATACCTGTTCATGTCAATGTGGACGGGACTGTAATTAGTCTATGCACACGCAGAATCATTTGACCAAAGTCAGGGGGTTGAGATATTCCGAATATTATATAAAAGAAATTTGCCATGATTGATTACTGAAAGAAATGTGCCAGCCAGTGGCTTACGCGATTCAAAAAATCTGTCTTCACTTCCCGGTTTGTCACATCCATGGAAGTCGATTGCGACGCCAGTTATGATAAGTGGGAAACCCTTGAATGCCAACTGAAACGGTTCCCTTGGGCAGTGACTGTGCGAACCTTTGCTATATAGGCCTACACTTACATAGTTACCATTGTACGCAGTGAGTAATGCCACAGGCTGTCTTTGTGCACTGAACTTCAGTCTATAGCCGTAAATACATGCAAATGTCTGTTTGTGAAAAGAAACTATTTTTCCCTGCAGTTTACCTTCGCTGTAATCATGCAGTCGATCCTTAACTTGTCCATACATTTTCAGGATCAGAATGCGTATTTCTGTTTAACCTGTTCGGTCACAGTGTGCAAAAAGGCCTGTCTGAGTCTGACCTACACCATTTCCCGGAGGCATGTTATAGGGAACATGCATACATGTACTTAGATATACCATAGACCCTCGAGAATTCACGAACTTTCACGATCAAGATTTTGGTGCATAGTAATTCTGTTCGGTCCGTCTGTACTATCCATTTCGGGGACACGAAAAACTGTGAAATTATTAATTCAAGGCAATTTTCATCCTATTAAACCATAACTCGACTTTCAACATACTATAATGAATGTAGAAAGTTCAGGATGTCCTTTGAAAAAAGTTAATTCCTCCACCCCTATAAATAGAGCCCAACAAGTACAGTACAAAACTGATAACGATATTGGCCTCTTTGAAAATAGCTACAGGGTAGCAGCCGACCCGCACCTATGCGTAGCAACCGGACAGCGTGGGCTCTGTAAACCATAAGCTTAGACATGAGAAGAATTTAGGCGTATCAATAGCCCGAGCGGACCGTTGTCATGGAGAGGCCACTCGTGACTAGCTTTTCATTGTTGCGAACACACGGCTCGACACTGAGTCTTGCAAAGTCTCACCTTGACCACCACATGCAGTTAATGGAAAAGTTTAGCGTGACCTTGGCCACGGTCCTTTTGTGGAGGGGCCGTGCCTTGGCGATGGCCCATGACTATACAACCTCCCGTATAAAAGGGCTTTGTCTGCACTCAAGTACAAGTATAAGCAAGTAAAGGCATGTTGTGTTATCCATCACGACTGTCGAGTACTATTGCATAAATATAAGCTCACCAATAACGAGTTTTGATTGTTGGGAACACACACTCGACACTGTATCCTGCACAGTCTGACCTTGACCACCACAGTTGAATATCAAAGTTTATCGTTTCCTTGGTGATATATATATATATATATATATATATATATATATATATATATATATATATATATATATCAAGTTTTATCATATATTGTATATATATATATATATATATATATATATATATATATTATAACAAAAATTACTTCAAGTAGAAAGTAATGATATCTGTATACTTAAGTTTCATGCATCCTGCAATCATCAGACAGCAGGAGAAACACTGATGCTTGCAGGATGCATTAAACTTAAGTAACAGATATCATTACTTTCTACTTGAAGTAATTTTTTTGTTTTATTTATAAGCTCTGCTTCAGATCGAGCACTGTAATTTCCCACGAGGACATCTGTATACCTTGATATATATCTATATATGTATGTATGTATACATATAAAATGTATATTTATGTATATATGCATACATACGTACATAACATACACACAGAACAAAATATTACTAAAAATCGTATATATATATATATATATATATATATATATATATATATATATATATATATATATATATATATATATATATATAATATAAAATATACATACATACATGCATATACACTGTCAGACAACATTACTCAATTTGCAACGCCAGTTTATAAAAAACTATTGCAAGCATCTCTCGACTGGAATTGAAACTGTATCATGCAGTCAACGACCTTGCAATGTTTCGTTCAGCTGCAATGGTGATTAATATTCATTTTTTTCTAATTCCCAATTGACCATCGTCTTCCTCTGAGAGATCAGTTTCTCTGCCACCAGATTTAACACTAGCAGCCATGTTCACATCACCAGCTGGTATCACATCATTCCAGTGCAGTGTAGAATATGAGAAAACTGACTAAACGGACAGCATTTCACGCTTCGTTATTGGACATACAATATACCAGGGGGAGAGATTGATATCAACTATAGTTACCCTTTGACGTCGCCATCTTATGAAATGAGCAGCTTGCATTAAATGACGCAATGTTTCCATATATGGCGATATCGGCTTACACATATTACGCCGACGCATGTAGTTTGACGGATGTTTTTCCACTGACGATTTTCATCACATGCCGGGTCCCGATTCCAGTCAGGACGTGCCATTGCGTGTTGATACTGTGTTTATTTGATCTTTTGAGTGATGCGTATTTTTCCTATCAAAATTTCAGGCATATTCAAAATTTCATGCACATTATATCAAACATTTCACTGTCTACAGTTTTTGATCAAAATTTTTTGGGGAAACTGAAAAAAATGTTTAGATCTGAAAAAAAAGTTGGTATTAGGAGTTTGGCGCTCAAAGGGTTATAGTAAAAAGAGCAAATTCGTTTCATTGCCTCGGCGATCGCCTCCATATTACACGTTATGCAAGATTACGTATCTACGTGCAAACGCCGAAGTCTGGTGTAAACTGTGACGTCATCACAAAGATCAAATACGCATTGACTGGTTTTCTGTTCCCTGGCGATTGAAACAGCGGACATTGACATCTCTCACACACAGATGGCACGCGACACTGCAGACACCCCAGCAGCCTTGCAATGCCGCCTGTTCTAATTTCCAATTAAAGATCCAATAGCTGTAACGTAATGCAGTTCCTAGTCATGCTGGTTCTGCTCCAAAAATCATCTCGTATTGTGCATTATTCAACTTGCCAATACAGCCTGTATATAAATCACATTATAGCATTACATAGTTTAGACTAATATTTTGTATCCGATCATATTTTAACACAGAAGAAAGACTCTTAGAAAATAAAGATGTTTAGCAGAAAAACATTGTGAAAATATTTCCTAAAGTTGCAGCCGATCTCCATTAAAATTTTATCGTATTTTCTCCTCAAATTCCAGAATTGTCGACCAGATCTTTCCGTATGCGATTGTGCTGGTATTGGTGCTGAATACCTGTACGATGGGTTGCAAGCTACAGTGGTCCGTCATCAAGTCACTGTTGGTGCGACCCGCCAGCGTCTCAATCGGAGCCTGCTGTCAGTTTATCGGAATGCCCCTGGTAAGTGTGGTTCGCGGTTTTAACCCGCCAAAATGTGAGATCTTGAGATGTGTTTTGAAGATCCGCCAAGAATTAGTGACTTACACCGTCATTGTAATTATATGCACTTCCCCCTCAATTTGCTTTCAAAACAAGATTGCAAATATGTTAAAATATACTTGGTAGACTATGTCAGTATATTAAAAAGCGAAACAGGAACAGAGACACGTAAAGATTATTGACCAATCCGTACACGCCTATGGACATCTACACCTCGTTTGCGACATGACGGAATTTGTTTGCTTTATCTTACTAATAAAAATCACTGGGATTTTTAATACAGGCTGTAGGAAAAGTTGGCAAATGGTCTAGCCAAATGATTGCATCCCACTTCACACTCATCAACTCTTAGATTTCAAATGGCATTTGGTGAACTCGTGTTTCCATGGACTGGGAGATACTATGTCAAGGCAGAATTATAAAGGGGATTTTGCGAAAGTAATATTAAACCTACCTCGAGGCTAAGTGTCTGATCTTTGTCACAGAAACCGCTTTTAGCGATTCATGATGGACAGATCATACTTTTACTGCATCATATTCATTTCGGATCTATTAGAAAGCGGAACAAATCGATGAAGCAATTTATTTTTCTTCCTCCAAAATATTACCATAATTTTGTGCCGCATTGCCATTTATTTCCGACGACAACAATACTAGACATTGAAGCTGTGTTGCGCAAATAAATTACTGAGTAATAGGACTTTAGAAACTGTAATACTTTACGCAAGCACGTGAAACGCTGTTTCCCTTGAAAGTTTACTCGACTTTTAATCATTTCCCGAAACTCGGTTTGACTAGTATTTCTGCACAGTCCACGCTGAGTGGAAACATATCTGGATTGGCAAGTGAATGCACAAATCTAAGGCTGCTTCATTACCGTTGCTTCATTACCCTTCATGTCTGACTCATCATTCTCAGTCTTGATGACGTCAGTTGTATCATAAAATTACCCATGCAGCAGTTCGAAGGGGATCGTCCCGTCTTGAAGTTATATTGAACCCTTTGAGAGCTATGAATTTCGCCACCAAAATTTTAGTGGGAAAGTTTACGAATTTCTATGAAATTTTCTTGTAATTTTTTTACAATGTTAAATCACAAGGACCTCACTTTTCAACGGCTACTATTTATGATCAAAATTTTGGAAAAATCTGGAAAAAATGAAGAGGTTACCTTTTATAAAGGTGACAAGACTGACTTTGACACTCAAAGGGTTAACTGATGTTACCTGTCGACTTTTAACCTGCTCCCGCTTTTAAAGGACGTGTCGTCGGAACTGCGCATGTGTGACTTTCTCGTTTACAAAATGTATTTCATGCATGATATCTAGATGCATCGTCACGTCAAAATAGCTACAACATTTAAATTTACTCAGTATATTCCATGTTAACAAACATGTTTTAACTTTCATCAATCAGAGTTCCGACGACACCCTCCCTTTAAAAGACGATATTAGGTTAGTGGATTTTCTTCATTCTAATTCAGTGTAGTGGCACGACTAGCGACTGGCCCAGAGACAACGCGGCTGTTCCTGTGCACTGGAACAGGTTGGCAATATCTTCTAAACGTTATCTCATAATTGGTGTCCGCTGCATTTTGGAATACACATTTGCAGTCTACTTAGATAGGCCAATATTGTGCTTATCTATTTATATGATTTTTTCCCGACGGATTCCATCATGAACGAAATTAATCCGCTGTGAACCTTGCCCTTTAGTGTAGTTGTGGTGTTAGCCGAGCCAAAATTACGGAAAAAATATAGTGTGTATCTTTTTCAGGCATGTAACCATTTGGTAAATTAAAATACTGTATACTCTTTCACTTTAATGTTTGTCACAAAACATCTACGGCGGCGATTATTACAACATAGATCGCTTCCGACATCGCAAGTAACCATGACCGATGTCACTGTTGGCGGGGACACAATCACTTCAGAAGTGGATGCCAGCTGTATGTTAATAGACCGTCAGGGTTACTTTAATAATGAATATATCATTCTTCCCCGCATGCGCAGACGACTATAAAAGCACCAGAACAGACACGTCCTTTAATACACAATATGATGAAACACATGATGTAGGGATTGGCTTGTTTCATTCTTTGTGTGTGTCCTTCGTCTTCGTCGGCCTTGCCTTCCTCAGGCGAGGACCACAAACGCGAAAACATGCAGTGTGAAGACCCGACACCACGCAAACAGACACATCCTGACATATGTAGACACGGGTACAGACATTGACACACATCCTGACGTTGACTCACACGGACACAGACACTGGCATGAATATGGACACCATTGACCTAGCAATACTCGGGCATGAGTGTACGATTTTTGAAACGAGTGTTTGTAAATCCTGTCAACAAACTGTCCCGCTCTTCATCATTTTCAGTTCGCTTTCACCATATCGGTGGCGTTTTCACTTCCACCGGAATCGGCTTTTGGTCTGCTTCTGATTGGCTGTTGTCCAGGTGGAGGCCTCAGCAATATATTCTCCTTCCTATTGGACGGTGATCTGACCCTGAGCATCACGATGACTTTCTGCAGCACACTTCTTGCCTTAGGTAGGTATCAGACGATGACCCAGCTCACTATTATGCTAATACAGAAAATACAAAATCTGCATTCCATCCAAGTATTTCTCAGTATACGATAAATTCAGCTTAATTTCGTCAATCTCTTGGTCTTTTTCTTCCCACACAGGCATAAAGATATTTCGTCTTCAAAGGATTATGATAAAGAAATGGTTGTATTGAATCAATTGTAACGGTGACAAATTAGTATTATTATGCATATATATGCGGTATGCAACCAAGACAATGCAATATATCATATGAAAGGAGTTTTATTTCCGCTCTGCTGCATCTAGAAGATTCTAAACCACTTCGTAAACGGCATCTGACAAATCGTCTGCGGCCTAGCCGTCGTTGTCCATGCAGTGGACAGGTATAACACGTATTGCAAACTGTATACTGTATGTTGTAAATAGTTTGTATCGTACAATTAATGGGTTTAATTTATATTTTCCTGTAACAAGTCTGTGCACATCCCTAATGGCACGGCGGAGTCCTCTGTTCGTTTTGCTCAAAATATCCAAAGCGGTCAAATCCTTCCACGCTGCTCCCGTCTGCATCGTCGTCACGTTCCACGACCACGGAGCAACTTGGCGTGATACCACAAGATAATACAAGATACATAACATACCGAACGTTCATTCTCTGGGTTGTCTGGATTTCGACTTTTTTCTTTCTCTTTCCATTTTTTCAGGAATGATGCCCCTCAATCTGTTCATCTACTCTCACTACTGGACATCCGGGGGCAAACGTTTCCCCGTTCCCTACATCACAATAATCGTCTCTCTCGCCTTGCTTTGCATACCCGTCGGTATCGGCATGGCCCTGCGACACTTCAAGCCGACAGTGGCCAAGAAAGGGATAAAGCTGATACGACCAATGGGGATCCTTCTTATATTGCTAGCTCTGTCAACGGGCGTGTACAGCAACATATACCTGGTATATCAGTGGGATCTTGTCATACTAGCCTGTTCTTTCCTACTACCAGTCGCTGGTTTCGCGCTCGGTGCTGTAGCCGCGCTCGTCTTCAAGAGAGAAGCGCCGAAAGTAAAGACGATCTCCATGGAGACAGGGATACAAAACTCCGCCCTGGCGACGGCGCTGATACAGTTGATGTACGACCAACCTGACAGAGACCTGATGTCGGTCGTGCCGCTCACTTGTGCTACCGGACAATTTCTTATGGTGAGGAACCTCAAGAGTTAAATGTTTGCATATTAGAGAGAGAGAGAGAGAGAGAGAGAGAGAGAGAGAGAGAGATGTGCGTAAGATATATGACACGTTTTGTCGGGAAGAGGGCCGATTAAAGCCATTTGGTGTGAGGAAAACGGCGACATAGCCTTTTATGTCCGTAAAAAAGAGCCCAAAAAGTCAACAGGGCGGGCTAGACAGTCGACGGACTAGAAGGAGACTGTGGTATAATAAATTCGAATTTAAACTGTAGCATTTTCTTTGCGAAACAGGTGACGTTCGCTTACGTCATTCTCGTCATTTACAAGAGATGCAGAAGGAAAAGCTTGGAGCACAAATATTCACGAGAAGAGATAAATGATAGCGACGGTGAGTTGTTTCATTTTTTATATATCTATAGATAGGTGTGTCAGTAACTTATGTGTTGGTCCGCTGAAGTTACGTTGTGTAAAAAAAAACACAAAGCGAAGTAAGATTTCTGTGCGAGGGAAATGTAATTTTAATCAGCGGCCCCAAACAGATTGTAAGACCGACTTTATACATTTGTCACTGGAACGTTTCGAACGAAAAAAAAATTTAGTATCTGAACACTTCCCATGTCATTTTCATTCATCATTATTATTTCATTTTTTGTCATTTTCATTCATCATTATTATTTCATTTTATTATCATATTTTAAATCAGTGTAGTATTGTAGTACAAAGATTAATACAAATTTAATTGTCATGGTAACAAGGAGGCAGCAAAATAGCTTTTACGTCAGTCGAGCCAAACCTAACTGACTCATTTTCTTGTTTTAGGATTGTATTAATAAAGTAGGGACTACATTTTTCGAAATCGCGCATAAATGAATTTTCAGAATTTAATAGAGTAAACATACTGTTAATAATTACACCTGTTTATATTTTCTTTGATTAACATACCATCAGACATACACTGCAATGAGTATAGTTGTGTACCGATGTAAATGGTGTGTCCGGAAGTTTGTGCTTTGGCTGTATTTGGTGAAATATTCCATAATTAACCACATCTATAATATCGCTGAATGACGTAGATATCTTGGATAATTTTTCAGGAGAAACAGAAGGGAAGGATGGAGATCAACACAGCCCCGTGACGACGTCAACGGGGATGATATCGGTGGTCAGCGGCGACATTGTTCCCGATCATGGGGAATCGCACCCGACAACGCCCTCTGACAAGGAATCAAACCAGCTACTCATATAGCTAGATGATGGGTGTAAGGAATGGTTTCACACAAGTGCAGTAGAGATTTATTTTCAATCATCAGTTATCCGAAGTTTCCACTCTCAGGAAGCCAACCGATCGTCATTTGCTTTCTACTTCTGGTTCTGTGTATCGGATCACCCCACACACTGCATCGGCAGGGCGGGCATCGTGATGTGAGCGTGTGCTCTATCGCGTCACAGGAGATTTTACTGTTTTATGACAACAGCATTATATGGAACAATCTCTGCTGTTATGTTTATGTATGTATGTATGTATGTATGTATGTATGTATGTATGTATGTATGTATGTATGTATGTATGTATGTATGTATGTATGTATGTATGTATGTATGTATGTATATATGTATGTATGTATGTATGTATGTATGTATGTATGTATGTATGTATGTATGTATGTATGTATGTATGTATGTATGTGTGTATGTATGTATGTATGTATGTAAGCTTTTATATGTATGTATGTATGTATGTATGTATGTATGTATGTATGTATGTATGCACTGAAAAATAAAAAAAGATCAGAACTTCATCAGTAGCAGTGTTCCAGTTGAAGTTTTGAAGTTTTCCTCAATACATTCCATCGTTACAATACAGTCCCTTCGCCGTATGGCGACAAACTACTAGCTACGGATTGACGCTATGGCGTTATAACACCCCTATCAGGAAATACTCTTGACTGTTTTGGACTGAGATGGTGTGTTCGGGGAGTAATTACGTCATAGTTTAAATAATTCAAAAGATCTAGGAACCTTTTCCACTACACTTATTGATCTACGCCTTTGTCTCTGGAGGCTGTGAGTGCATCAGTCAATCATCGATTCCATGGTCTTCGCTGCGAATAGAAAGTCGTGAACTAAAATGTCACAAGAAGATCATATATGGGATATGTGAATGGTTTTACTTTTAATTCGCCATTCCTTCAAAGTCAAGGCGTAGTTTTAACATCAGTTTTTATCATCAGATTTTACCCCGCCAAATATAAAGAGATTGTGTAGGCCACTATTACCACAAATGTTGAATAATCTGATATGGTTATCGCAAACTTTGTCATCTACGGCGACGTTACCTTGTTTTGATAACAGTTTTGGTGCACAGTACTATAAACTAAACTTTGTAGGCCTATCTGATCTGTTCCAGTACAACATGTTTGAGTCGTACCTACATGTTGTGAACATTTATACTTGACGTTGTTTCTACCGGAGTCGTCAGGGTCTGGCCAAGATTTGGTATAATCGAGCTTCCCGCCTTCGTCAGTGGTAACAGAGGTGTGAACGAAACCTATCAGTGATTCAGCACCTTGATATCAGACGGAAGACCACGTCAAGCACGACGCTCCTGTGAAACTGCAGGTGTCTGGTCTGAAAATGAACTGAGATTTCCGTCGAACTTGCCACCTAGCACCTTTCTGAGTATTTCACTGTCGATTGACCGTCTGACTTGACGTGACGTGGCCTTTTGAGTTGCTTTAAAAAGGAAATCACAAATGGAGCTGTGTTGAACTTCTTTCGTGATCATCACACTTTGTGGAACGAATATCCCTGGCGTCGGAGTTTCCTCTTTTTAACTGGCCGTAGAGATGCGCGCCCACGCGTGCAGTTGAAATGCACACTCATGAGTATAGGGAGTTTGCTCCACGGACGGGACACAACCGTGTGGCACAAGCAGAAAAGTCATGACAATCATAGTTTTGTATTTGACAAGTTCAATGGTGACATCTTGACCAACATACTCGGAAACCGGAGCAATATTAACACGTTTTAATGCCTTATGCCTATCATCAAATTATTCCGTACCCATTCAAAAAGTGGGCGTTGCAGACTTTTTAAATAAACGGCTTTTTCAATAACACCAAAAAATAGTGAAAACCAAATTCATCACCTATAACAATAAACAATCCTTTAAGCAATCGAACACCTTATCGAGAGTTTTCAGTAAGTAAACTCTGTGTTTCTGGTGGTGCTGAATCATCACATTTACGGGCACACACAGCATTCGTAACTGGAGGATGACGGGATCGAATATATTACAAAGTCAGTTGACGTCATAAAATATGTCATAATTTAACACAGTTTAAACTTCTTTTTTGATAATGGATGAAGAGTAAAATATTGATTTTTAAAGACTGGTCGAGGTCATGGAAAGGGTAAAGTCAGTACTTAATTAAGCGTCAGTTTTTATCAAAACCAAAACGAGGACGTTACAAAAAAAGTAGGCGGTAATATAGCTTTCTCTCACCTTGATGCAACTACATTAAAAAGCATTCAATTGTCTTATTTTTTAATTTACTGTAAATTTTATTTATTTATATTTGGATTGATAATTTGTTGGGGACTGATAATCTCACTGTGTAATTTATCTTGTACTTACATGTAATAAGGAAATGACTGTGAGTCAATGTTTTACTTATCGTTGCTAGAGTTTTATGTCATATTTTTATCTTATCTAAACAGATTTCGCTGCTCTAGATTTAATACCACTTTGTATTTCAGAGGCAAGGTGTGGGGCTGATGTCACATCTATAAATATCTTTGTGTATGTTTTATATAGATTTATGAGGAATAAAGTTGTATGACGGTGTTTTTGAAAGGGAAAGAAATGGGCTGAATGAGAATGCTTGTCACTTTGTCCATGAATAATTGAGTGGGGGCTTTAAAAACTTTTGCTCGAACTTTCCTCAATAAAAGCAACCATTCTCTTACGATTCGAGAATATACGTAAGGGGTCACCATGCAGTTTGGTGCGAGAGAAATAAATTCCCTAAAATTTACCTATATTTGAAATTTAAAATGGCCGCCATCTCTGTGTTAACTTCGATAAATTTTCGTTTTCGAAAAAACAAAAAGCCCGAGAAAGTGCACTGTAGAGCTTATACCTACCAAAATCAAAACAGACCTAGACCACCGTATGATCATGCAATGTACAAAATAGCATGTCATTTTGATCAACCGTTTTTAAGTTACGACTGGAACAAAATCTGTGTACGGACGGACACGCAATAACAATGTGATCTGGTAACATAGGATACCGTTAGGGCCTCTGGCCTTCTTTGCCCCCCCCCCCCCCCCCCCCCCCCCCCCCGAACAGCTGAAAGGATACAGAAGAACAAAATGCATTACATTCAGTCATGAACCCTTGTCGCTAACATCTCTAGATCTTATCAATTTAACAAGTCGTCTACTGAGAAAGACCCAGCCCTAAAGTTCTATAGCCGACTAAAGAGGGCGCCACACTGGTGAAATGGCAACCTGTTTATGCCCTCAACCTGAATCCTGACAGAAAAGCGTGATCCCGTGTTAATAAGGATTTCACCGATGTTTTTGAAGACTTAACGTAATCTTGATTCTTCAGAAAATAGGCCAAATTCAAGGAAATCATATGATTCAGAAAAGCTAATCTTGATTCCTTGACCGTTGACAGAATAAAATTGCAAAATTGCACTACCAGCATCCTTTATACATTCATAGATTTTTTTTGAAAAGGAAGATTCTGCTCGTTTCTCTTTGTTGTGTACGTCTGGGTTATTTATGACCTGCGACTGTTCTCGCAGATGTTCACTTGCTTATTATGGTAACATGAAAACTGAATGGACGTCCTCTGATAAAATTACTTTGCACAGTTTTGTAAGCGGATAGTTTCTGGCAAGCGTTTTTGGCACTGAAAAGAGGTGGGGATGTGAAAGACTCATCAGGACCACGGAGGAACTCTGTACAAGTACCAAGCTTTTCCTTACACCCGAACGCAACAAGCTTGTTAGCAGTACAGCTCTGTTCACCAAACCAGAGAACTGAGATCTAATAACTCTACCACTAAGTACCTGACACACTGGCATTGCAGTGTCGAACTTGTTCAGAGAATGTAATGGCCTTATTTGATACCCCATACTTGATGCATTCGTGGGGTTTATGAAAATGGGGCCAACTTGGGGCAAGAAATTGTTTCATTTTCCCAGTTGCGTGGTACCCCAAAACATTATGGTTGCCAGTTACACATTAAAATGTTCTTTCTCAAAACCTTTCAAAGACAAAAGTGGCCTTATTTTTTATATCATATAGAAGGGTTGCACTGTAACTCAGGGAGGGCTTGTTTGTGTAAGTGTGAAGGGGGTTCATATTGACGATAATTATTTGTCTATAATTTTTTTAAAAGTGACGTTTACCTTGGGTTAGAGATAAGGTTTCAAATAACACAAATAAATTTGCAGGTCGACAAAGGTGTTGAAGTCATTGTCTGTACAGTCTCTGTGACAGCATCCCTCTTTATAGGCACTCTCTCTGATGACACAATTCAACACACACCACACACTTGCACCCTTCTCAGAAATACCCCCTCCCCATTCCAGGGACCGATGGAGAAATGGGTCGATGACGAGGAGGTCGGAGATAAACTAAAAAGCACACCAGCAGCATGGTTTATATTTGATGCCATTTTCCAGCAAGTTTTTAATAAGGATTATGACGCAAAGCACTGTCTCCCCTCTATGGCTTCTCTCTCTCTTTTTTTTAACTTCTGGGTATTTACAAGTTGTAGGAACCATAAACAGGAGATACCGCCAGCGCATACACACATACGGTCAAAACTCATGTTTGCCATACCATCCAGTACAACTGTGCTGTACAAAAATAAGGCCAGTCCTTAAGGGTCAGAGTGCAGTATGTATAATCATATATTAAAAGATCATTCACAGTTGTCTGGATAAGTTTTTCTTTTTTTCAACATTTTTATGAAAAAATGACAGGGGGAAAAAATAACATAAAACTATCATGATTTCTTTTTTTTTTTAGACTCTTATACATAATTTTTCGTCAGAATTATTTGCTTCCATAGTTGACGTGACTCTGATTGTTAAACAACTAAAACAAAAAAAAAACAACCTGATTTTCCCCCCTCCCGACCAAACTTCCACTTCCCACAAGTCGTCCACACACGTTCAAGGAACGTATTCTGAGTTTCCATCTGTAAACTTGTTGCTATTGAAGCACATCCTAGTTAAACATTTTTTTTCATCTTTTTAAAGTTTTTTTTTGTCTCCTAAAGAATGGGAAGTATTTAGGAAAGGAAACAAGAACACAGTTCGTAGGCTGATCGATGATGCTGATGGAAAACGCCGATGTTGGATCCCCCTCAACCTTATTAAGGGAGGGTTTACTTTGTGTTTTTTTTCACATTTTTCGGTGTCAAGACTATGGGGTTGTAAACAACAAAGTGGGTTATAGGTCTCTGTCTTCAAGGTACCGGTATTCAAATGTGAAACCTTCTTTCTTCCTCTGTCCCCACTTCTCATAGTCAAAATAGATGTATGTGCCCTGTGAAAGAAGGAAAGGAGACATACAGTAATATAATGTTGAACACTTCCTTCATGTCTTTCTGACCTATTTATGTAAAAGGAAAAAAACAAGCAGATTTTGAGGGAATTCTCAAATGTGAACTCAAGGTCTTTGTCATCCACAGTAAAACAATTGCGTGAATAAAACTCTAAATGGTAAAACTTGCCTCTGGGCCCCTTGATCATTTTGAACTCATTGAGATGGGTTGGGGGGGTTTACAAAACAAGTTTTCTAAAAATATCACGCTAAATCTGTGTACCGTATAACAGTACTTTAACACTCCCCCTGAAAGGGTCTCACACCTATGACAAGTTTGTACAAATCAGACCAGTTGGTATTTTCCCCCGACTACTGTAATTCAAACTTGTATGCACACAACAAGTCCATTGAAATCAGATTTGTGCCAAAATACCAACTCTCAACTTATCAGATTCACCGAACACGAGTTCACGTTTCACACACACTTCAGCGACACCCACCTGTTCGTACTCGTCAGTTATTGTCTTTGGCTCTTCATGCCTCTGAAACCACATCATGTATTTGGTATGGAATCTCCATGATTGCTTCTTTAGTGCCTTAGCTGCTAAATACTGAGCTTTCGTCCCCTGTAAAGCAAAACGGTAGAGCAGAAAAAAAGAAATGGCCATGTTAAAAAAATTATTGAGAGGCTGGTAGAGGACAAAAACCAGAAATATATACTGGACAGCTTTGGTGTTAGATTGAGAAAAAAGTTTCAAATCACAGCATACCAACACAAAGTTAGGTAGTTTTCATATCAATTCACTGTGTCTACTTCTAACCATGGCATGCGGTGAATAATAGTTTTGCAGGCAATGCTGTAAACTCCATGGGGTAGCTTTCAATGCACTCTGCAACCTCCTGCTTTTGGTATGACACCAAGTTTGTTTTCTTTGACCAAATTTGACCACTATAGAAGGGAGCAGGGTGTTCTAAGTCTTGAGTCAATTCAAGTCCCTTTCCAAGTTCAAAAATTACGCCTTCATATCCTGCATGCAGAGTTTCTCATAGACTTAACGCAGACAAATTTGACAGTACATTCATAAATGACAGCTACATTCTGCTTGTCTGTATATTTTGTTCAATGGCAACTACTTGATGGCTTGTGGTTCCCTGGCGTGACTCCAGATTATACACAGTAACTGGTCCAATCGCTGATGATGACACACCACAGAACATAGCAGTATCATAAAATTACATGATGTGTACATTTTTAAGCAACACCGTCATGTGAATTTGAAATGACAAGGGCTCTTTGGAAAAAGTTTTCATCTTGTACATACAAACAGCATACAGCATCCTTCACTGTGATGCATAAATTACAGCAAACATTTACAATCTACAAGGTTAGCGTTTCAGGACAGCACACAATTTGTTAGGGTTTTTTCACACATAAAAAGTGAAAATCAAGCCAAGAAGCAAGCTACTCACGCATAGATACTTGGAACTGGAATGACACTCACATGACTTACCTCAAGATAATAAAAGATAAAGAAAAGTGTCTCTGTTGAGAGTCTTTGGAAGAACTCCACGGAATCCATGTGGGGTGGCATGACTTGATGGTGATAAGGTGGTGTTGGGCAGGGATTTCTGGGCAGGTAGTGCCTAATGAAGATCAAATGAAAATTGGTCCAATGTGAGTTTAGTTTTGTCCCTTGCCTTGCTCTGAAAGGCCTGATACACAAATCTGAGGTTTTGAACACACGCTTCTGTTCCTCTCAAGGTCTGCCTGGGTGAAATTCTTCAAAACTGAACAATTTGTTTTCGTTTGCTGGGTAGGTTACAACAAGGCTTGATGACTACAACATCATAGATACCTGGGTAACGACTGTCATGTTGATCTGATTTTGACATCAAAAGCAGTTTATCAGTGCGTGGGTGAGTGTGCATGTGTGCTGGAAAATGAGCCATTACTTTCTCAGTAACACGACTATGATGTCATTGCTTATGAGATACAAATGATCTCCAATACCAATACCAATGATCTTACATTACATAACATACACCAAAAGTCACATTGCCAACAAATACAGATTGAATACCCAATAGTGGCGCGCCTTTGAAATTATAAACTTTTGTGGGGCCAGCCGAACGGCCGGCCGGCCGTATCATACAGCCAATACTTTTCACCATGGACGTAAATGATTGACGCGAGTATTACACTTCCTGGTTGAAACCGAGGCAATCTGGAGGCAATACCCGTCAGAGGGCGTACTTAAGCCACAGTCACTTGTGATTCGATACATGATGGCCGATGTGTGGATGCATTATTACGTATACCACACAGCGGCCGTCGTGTATTGAACCACACGAGACTGTGGTAGTCTGACGCACTTGACGTGTTCGCCTTGCATGCATATCGGTACATGTCCACGGAATTCGCGGAAGCTGGAGGCGTCATGGGCACGATAAATTTTTTCATAGGCTACGACAACTATAATCCGAACTACGAAAACACAAGAATGTAAAGCTTGTATATGCCTAAGGAATTACATGAACATTTTTCGAAAACAACGAACTCGAAGCTGGTAGCATTATACTGTGAGTTCCGCATGGCAACCAAGGTCTTGACGGGAACAACGTTATAGTGTTCGTGCCGTTGAGATTCAGTGAATTTTTGTTCTCGAAAAATAACGCAACTTTGTCTGAGATAATTTTTAGGTCTTTGCTATGTTTGGAATCATGTATAAACTTCGCGGGAGATCCGTGTTGTGTGATGTTATCAGGCATTTGCTCCGTTCCTCGCCCACGCGACCTAGTACCCACGACTGGAAATGATCGACAACTGGCCCACTGCCGATTGATAATATTATTCCAAAGTAGTTCCGAGGTTTAAATGTGGAATAGTTGGAGGAAAGTTCTCTTATTATGCAAAAAATTAGCAATTCTTGGCTTGCGCATGTGATAAGTATATTATTCCAGGCGAACTTACACGTGAGAACATGGACGTCTTTTTTCCATGCTTCAATCAATTGACAAAATTTGTAGCCTTGGCTGGCGACCAAAATTTTACGTCAAAAGTTTATGATTGTTTACAAACATCATAGGGATATGTTTCCTGATCTAAATAAATGCTGACTTGGCCTGTTCCTTCTGCTGGTTGTGAAAGGGGGTTTAGAGTGCGAAAAAAAGTAACTAATGACAGGAATCAACTGGGAGCTGAACGGCTGGACACTCTAGCAACTACTGTTATTGTAGAGGGCCCCGAAATGGACTTTCACACTGGAAAGAACGAAAGTCCCATAGACTTTTCATTAAAAGGCACTGATATTCAATATCAGTTGATATGTTCACCGAATGTTTACAAAAAAGTTGTTAAGTTGAATGAGTTGTTGAGTCCTTTATTTTTTCCATGCACAGAATAAGGTTCGTATTTGCAGTTTGACTTTTTTAACATATTTATATATTGTCTCACAAAAATCATCCGTTGTCCCGCTTTTTTTTGGTCAGCGGGACAAAATGTCCCACAAATTTTTTTTTCTGGTGAGAACACTGCAACAGTACTACAAATTCTGACAAATTTGCAAGAGTATGACCACAGGTAACAATGAAATCACTGATAATGAAATTTTCAATCCATCATCAGGCAGCTGGATACCAAATAGCCTTTCATTATGCAGGCTACAATTATAATCTGTGACAACGTCTACATTCTGTTCAGTTCATAACCCGAGAGTTTACCTACTACTGCTTAGCTTAGCAATGTCCACTCCTGCATGCATTGCAGATCAGTCTGAACACTACACTGAATTGGCTTGATTTGGAGTAACCACCAATTCCATGTATAAGGTATAAGGCAGAATATTCAAAACAGGATTGTTACTGAACTACACATCACTGCACTTTGCAATCACTATTATGCCTATTTTGGTGTAACATTTATATTTGCTAACTCACACAGATTGCTCTCAGATGTCATGACATTGGCTAAATTATATGATCAGACAAGTATTGTGTGTCAAATTTACAGAACTGCTGAGACACCTAGGACACTCCTTTACTTTCTACTGGGTTCAATGACCAGAAAAACCACTCACTGGAATTGAATGCCAACACACAAACAGTTCACTGATTGGTTACCCCTACTTCTATGCCGTACAGGAAAACATGAGATATCAAACATTGCTTGTACAAATCTACTACAACACCTACTGCATACAGTATATCGCAACAAGGTAGACCGTTTTCAACTCCTGAAAGGAAAACGCACCTAAGTCTTTCTGAGTCTGAAGGATGCGGTAGGTGGTGGGACGTGGCTTCTAGCATAGCTAGCTGATAGCACTGTTCTTTGGACAAAGGCTGTGGTCCCAGTGGTGCAACTCCCAGTAAAGGCTGTAACGTTATTTCAGTCATCTGTGGCTGTTGCGCTTGATGGTTTTCTGTCTTTGCATCAAAAAACGCTGCCATGTGAAGAGAGAAATACAGAGACAGAGTTAGTTTCATCGCTGCACTTACTTTAAGAAAGCAAATCTGTCTTCTGTTTTTTTTTCTGTATACATTTTGTGCTATAAGCATCATTTTATACATCTGTGGGAATGATGCATAAACACAGTATGATAATATTTGCCGATATTTCAGCCATATTTCTGAAAGGCTTCAATGAATATCACTGAGATTTACGCAGCAAAAGGAAAGATCTGGAATCAACCATTGTTGTATGAACACGAGCAAAAACAAGGATTTGTATTTGAAATTTGCCGGTATCATTGATGTAAGTGCCATATGGAATGTATGAACAGGATTTGAATATTCACCATTAAAAAACGATATAACTATAAGATTTGCATATGTAATCAACATTCATTTACATACTCTGCATAAATTAATGTTGCACTTCATGTTTTACAGGTGATTGCAAATATCCTGCAACATTCTGACACACGCTTTGCTGTACAAGACTACTGATTGGACAACTTCAAAGGAAACTTGCGAAATGGCATCCAACAGGGGCACAGAACTTACATGTTGTGTCTGTGGTAAATGTGGTGGTTGACGTGCTTGTTTGGAGATGGTCTTCTAACCCCGCACTGACGACTACTTTCTCTGCCATGCTCTTGAGTGTTGACATTCTCTCCGACTCGTCCTGAAGCGGCTGGATCTGACGGGGTCAACGGAAGGTCAAACATTATTTCTCAGGAGTCTCATCATTGTAATATTTCCAAATGCCTTATCAATATTGCAGTGCTGGAATGACTTTGATGATAACTTCAGGCAAAGTTGACCTTTTCACTGATTTTAAATCATGGGTAAGCCCAGCACAACTAGAGAGTTGCTGCATAATTAGGGAAGACAACTGTACGCAAATTCATTTTTTCTTGATTCTTAGGGAACTCAACACAAAAATATGTCAAA
The DNA here is from genome assembly GCF_041260155.1 of Ptychodera flava. Classification (NCBI taxonomy): domain Eukaryota; kingdom Metazoa; phylum Hemichordata; class Enteropneusta; family Ptychoderidae; genus Ptychodera; species Ptychodera flava. The sequence continues at coordinate 18,799,753 of NC_091942.1, read as the reverse complement.
AAACAAGTATAGTAAAATATTTATGTATAAATAGGCTTGAAATGAGTTTGTGTATCTGTGTATGTATCTACATATCTCTGGATATATGTGTGGTGGGATGTGTATACATGTATGTATGCATTCATGTTTTACAAGTATATCTGTATGAACTGTATGTACATATGTTTACAAATGTAGCCATGAACGTACTTATGTATATATGTATGTATATGATGAACACATTGTTATGGAAATGTTATTATGAGAATTGCAGTGAGCTATACCAAATGGTGTTCCTTATCAAAATGGTATAAAAGTAAGTCAGAAACAGCTGGGGGATCTCAATAAATCACCCACCTTCAGTTGTGACGTTGGCATACTAACTGGACCGTTCATAAGACTCTCTGTCACTAACGGCTTGTTCCCTACTATTGACATTGTCATGTTTGGCCCGGTTGTGGCCAGCGACACCGGCGCCGGCGCTGCATTGAGGTTGGCTGACGACGATGAAGGCGGTAGCGACGATGCCAAACTCGAGACAATGGCAGTGGTGCTCGTGGGCGTCGAAGGTACTGAGTGGGTATTACTTGCACTACTGGTGGTCGTGTGATCTATGGAGTTCACTACAGAGTTCTCTGGCACTGGCGTATTGTAACTTACACCTGGAAAAAACAGACCAAGCAGGGTAAGAGAAATGAGAACAGCATTTCCACAGACTAACACGGACAAAATAACATACAGCGCACAGCTATGAGGCACATTACATTTGAATTACATGGGAGTTACTTTTTTTTAAGTAAGGTGATCGGAGGCAGAAGCAGTTTACAACACACTGTTTCTTGTCAAGACGCACACAGGGAGAACAATTAGCGGAAGGCAGCGTGGAGGATTTGAACAAAGTACAAAAAAAACACAGTGAAAGAGGAAGTACTTAAAAATCTGACAGCCAAAGCACAGTTTGCCACTGACAAAACAACAGCATGGCCTATTACGGCACAGTACAGTACAGTGCATAGCATCACACAACAGAGCACCACACTATTATAAACAATGCGAAATGACACAGTGGGGCAGGAGGTACGAAAAAAATAGACAACAACGTGTAGACGAAATTTAGAAAAATAACAGTTTCAGCGGAAGACAACGTATTAGTTTTCAAGACCTTGCATTATTCCATTCTCGGTTCTCTGTAGCGGTCTGTTACTACTACTCATGGAGGGTGGCAGCTGTAGTTGTTGTTGTTGTTGTTGTGTGGGTACTGGAGGGGTAGATGATGGTGGTGTTGGTGGTGGTTGTTGTTGTTGATGATGAAGTTGTTGTTGTTGTTGTTGTTGCACATGCGGTACTGGCTGTGGAGACCTAGGCTGTGCTGACGTTGCTGTACCTGAATATAACACACACGGTACACAAAGGGGCCACATTTCAGCGTGTGAACCCGAGCAGTGCTTCGATTTTTTTGATCTCAGAGAAGAAATTGCTGGAATTTAAGAATGCTTGATGGCCAGTACCTCACACTTTTTTTCAACAACATTATTTTACCTTTATTCAACTGCCCCAAAGTCAAGTGGAATCATTAAATCTTTTCAAATCCTAGTACATTCCTCTCCCCACTGGTTTTCTGTCTGAATTCTTTTTTTTTTCCAAAGTTAGTAACCAAGGACATACAAAAACATACAACTCTTACACAGAATACAAGACATATCGTAACAACATAAAAGTCCCAACACACATCATTTCCAGAACCCACTCACTATAAAACTGACAATCATCACAAACACAACATACATTTTCACCACTACTGTTGGTCGAAACACATGGAATCCTCACTCAATGCAATTTTGGAGTGATGAAAATTCAACTATGTTTGAACAGTACGAGACAAATCACTCTCATCTCTATGTAAAAACGAATCATCTGATTGAAATAATGGGTAGTATTGAGGGAACACAGGACAAAAATTGATTCTTTTGGTTCTAAAAAAACATCACAGACATTGGTTTGATGCCACTGTACACTCCCTCACGAAAAGTTTTGCTGAAAAATGTTCCGAACTGGGCTGTCAAAAATACGAATTGAAAGACTGTAACACTTTTTCCCTTGTAAACCCAGAGATGAGTTCAGTTGAATGACATATGGTACCTTGTGAGTTATTGTTCTGTTGTGCTCCTACTGCTACTGCATACGCTGGCCCTGGCGGAGGTGTTGCTACGGTGTGATTGCTTATTCCTGATTGCAGTGGCGTACTGCAGGAAACAAAAGCAAAACAAAAAGGCACTTTAATTAATACTTCCACAAAATGATGGTTTTTCACTGGACTGCTCACAGGTATGAGCTGTTTCAGATAAAATTACAAAATACTCTGAACAACATTCACAGAAAGTTGATCCCACACAGACCATGGGCATGCATACAAATTGTAAAGTGTCTTTCAATTTTTTTAAGGTTTGATAATATTTTCATCTCATTTGGGGTGAGTTAATTCATGTCACAAACACACCCTTAATGCTCTTGGTAAAAACATCGTCGTAAGACATACAAAGTACATCTTCCCTCTATAATCAACAGAATTGGGACCCTGTTTGCTAATTATTGTGTAGATTTTATTTTTAGATTGCTGAATATAATAAGTTCATGCTACCACCTGGCAGGAAAAGGGATAAAGCACACAGAGTTTTCGATCAGGCTGGCTTTGACACTACTATTCATGGCAAATATCACAATAAATCCATGAAGAATAACAGCTGCAATGAACATATGGGGTATTGATAACTGCAACAGTGACACAAAACTATGTCATATTACCACGAAGAGAGCTGCTTTTCCTTAACTTCAAAGAGGACGTACCGAAATACACAAAGGGTTGAATCTGTAGGGTCCATATATCAAGAAAAGACGGATAAGGACCTGTTGCATACATTCATACAATGTGGGAATTTCTACAATTGACACCTGCACAATATATCCTATGGCTGATATCCATCCACAAACTGCACACACAACCGCCACATTTCCCTGCAGCCTCACCTGTTTGACTTGGTGACTAAACTCTTGTTATTACTCATCGTCGTTGTGTTCGTCGTCGATGACGGCACCGATGTTGCCCGCGTCGGTGTGGGACGGACGACTAGTGGCGTGATGGTGTCAGGCGATGTTACTGAGTTCCCCTTCGAGTTCTTCCTTGGTGACGACTGAAAAGCAGAAACAAGAGACATAGGCATTCTCAGATCTGGTCAAGAGACATAGGCATTCTCAGATCTGGTCAAGAGCTTCAGTATTTGCTACCTCTGATATTTTGTTGCATCTCGTACAGTTTGGCTTTATTTGCAGAGACATCAGTGTGTCAGCACAGCAAATAAACTGTGTGCTGACACAACAATTATGACAACTGTTGTACATTGCGATCAATCAGAGCCCTACATGTAATGACATCAACAAAGGGCGCTCCAATTTCCTGAAATCACAGCACCTGTGTCTCCTCAGTGTCAAATTCTAAGCAATTCTGTTTTCTGACAAGAAGGGGAATATAAACCTTTTCCTGCCAGACAGTATCACTTCCCCATCAGCCAAGTCAGTAAAAAGCGGTACTGAGCCAAAACTTGACGTATTTTCACCCACTTGGTTTGGTCTGTTATAGCATCTTTAGTCCAAAAAGATCAAGTTTACAGTATTTATGTTTTCAACAGCTTTCAAATGTACAGTATCATTTTAAAATGCCCCATATGGAATATGTTGTGTTTCATTAATTTTAACTATCTTGACCTGGTGGTGAAATATGGACTTGGCAGGAAAAGGGATACCGGTATGTCAGTCAGGTGATGATTCAAAATGCATCCTCGTTGGCAACATCACAGATATATTTTACTGTGATACCGTACTTACTCAACCCTTAATTTTAAAAGACAAACTCTAGGGACAGATGAACTTCATGCTGTCTGCAATGTGGTTATATTACTTTAAAGCAAGAGTTGATATTCATGGTAATGGTTTATAGCCCTTTTAGGCCACAAGACCATGTGCAAAAGAAATTCAAATACCCAATGAATAGTGACAAATTAATTCCCTGTGATGCACAAGAAACTACATATAACACAAACACTAATACGCAGATATGGCAAGTGATGATCTCAGCTCCATGGCTTTTGGCCAAACATACACAAATCATGGTTATAAAACTGCTCTGAGAAGGTTGTATATTGGACAAATTAAAAGTGTGGTGTTCGTCTTCAATGTCAAAAAGAGTATAAACCGGTTCCTATCTGTTTTGTCTTTACAGTTGTGAATACTGTATTATTATCAGAGGAAGAGCTTATATGTGTTTATCACTGTAGAGCATTAGTTCTTCACTGGGATTTAATTTTACTATTTTCACTGATGGATGACATCTACCAAGTTAAATCCAACGGAAGGCCTTCAAATAACAATATATTCTGATGTTTTAGTGGCAAATCTGTGAATTTAATCCCTGTGAAAATTAATCATTTTACAGCATTTTCTCGCAAAACACGATCTGCCAGATAATATTTTACAAAATTGACCAGGTTGCATTGAAGAGACATTCAGCACAACCTAAAATCCCAGAGTGTCTTACGATGCACTTGCATCCCCCAAAACCAGATTCTGATTGGTTTCATGACCAAGGCAGTTTCTAAGGGCATTTACTTTGTACCCTTGTTTACGGAAGCACATACCAACTTCTTTGACCCATGGGAGTGAGCAAGGTCAAACTTAACGATATAATAAATACAGGCGTAATACCTAGGTATGACACATAATGGTAGCCAAACAGTTTGAATATGTAAGTCTGCCGATGCATGCGACATGGTATGGTGTCTGTGACCACACGCACAGGGAATTGTGAATGGTTACACAACAAACTCACGGACAAAATTACCCTCATCTCCCCCTTCAGGCAATGGTGGACCAAAGCAGAGGACGAGGACTCGACAAGGTATGATGTGGGAGTAATAAAATATTTGTGGAAGCACATAGGTATTTTTAAATGTCAAGGTAGAGCTAGCATAAGCTAAGTAAACAGTGATGTCACTGGGGGAATTACATGCCAATAGGATGATATTCAACGAAACGCATATCAATACCAGCCTTTCACATTTAACCTTTTTGCACCACTGTTGGGGTCTATTTTGGTCAATTAGTATCAAAAATTTCTGAAAAATTATGTTAGAGTCACAGAAACTATTGACCATATCTCTGTTGGAGACTGAGGTTACATTCAGCACTGATGTCATTCAACTATTATATTGTCACATGTAAAGGACATGTTGTGTTGTTTTTTGTCCAAAAACCTTGTCTTTTCACAATTCTCTCTGGAAATGGTGTGTCTACCACTGGAGGGCTAAGTACATGAAGAGACATGAAAACAAAAACAACAGTCACTTACAATATCTGATGACGAATCGCCAGACTTATTTCTTTTCTTGATGTCCTCGTCTTCTTTGGAATGATTATTTACACTTGGGCTACCTATCGGCGAACTGCCGCTGGGCGACGTCGGCGTTCCTCCCGACGTGTTCAAGATGAACTCGTCGTCCGGCGATGTTGCCATCATGTTTGCCTGAACTGCGTGCGAAACAATGAAGATGGACACCACTAAGCCATTGTTTTCACGTGATGTGGCCCCACAGGAGCTCATTAGGAAGACTCACAGACCAAGGGAAGGGAAAGCTCATGTGATGTTCATTTCCACAGTAAAAGGCTTTTTCCGCAATTGTGGCCTGTGTCTCACACAAAGCTGTCCATAAAGCAGAATTTTTTTGCAGGATTGTGGCCGGGCTTCAGCTGTGAGCAAACCCTAGCAGCTACTCTCTCTCATGTTGCATTTGGAAGAAATGCTTCAGTTCAATGACATGCAGATTTCCTGGGCGGCTGGTGACCCCAGTTTGAACTTTCAAAAATTTGCATGACAATGAAAATCAAGGCAAGATATGCGAATCAGACAGCTGTACACCACACTGAGGGGGCAAAATGCCTATCACTCTACTTGACACCTGGTTTACAGGGCACAATCTTGTGAAATCTTTTTTGACGTGGTAGGTGACTCAAGAATTTTCAAAGAAAACATTCATGTCTTTCCATTGCTTTGAGGTGAGTAGCCACCAGAATGGTCTTGTATGCAGCAACAATAACTGACCCACAATGCATGGTACCCTCTAACTTCAAATTTTTAATGATTTTTCAAAGCTTTCAATCAACTTATAGGAGTTTCTGGAAATGATCTTGGCTAAACCATTACATGCAACTATTTTGAGTCAGTGGCAAGTGAAATCAGATTATAGCTGACATGTACATTAAAACTGTAATTTTTTAAAAAACACAAGATCTACCAGTTGACATATTCATTTAACCTCGTACTGACACCCTTGAATGTTCCATTTCATGACAATTTCATATAATTTACCATTCAAATGCACTTGGCTGAATTTGCATATTTGGAAATGGTACCAGCCCATGCTGTACAAAAAATGTGGTTTTTTTTAATGTGATGAGAAATGGACTGACCCATGTTATCATCAAGATCTAGGTCTTCATAGATAAACTCGTTTTCTTCAAAGTCCGGATCCTGTGAGCATTTGATGTAATACTCTATGTCTTCCTGGATTCTCTTAATCTGTGTGTTGACACAGCATTTTGCCATTAGAGTCATCTCAGAGAGTCTCTGAGCAGCACAAAATAACTTGTACAGTTCACTTTCAATTCTATCACGAGGCTGAGTGTAAACTATGCTGAACAAAAGAGAATGCAGCTTTTTTTTTATCTTTGGTAATTTTCATGCAGAGAAGAGTATTACAACGACTGCTATTTCATGTAGGATGCATCTACAAAATCTTACACTTTCTTGCTGCAATGCTTGACTACAATGTTGTGAGATCGCATTTTGAAACTTGGGAACATCACATTTACTATTGTGGGTTTTTTTTTTTTGAAAAAACGAAAATTTAATTTTTGCCAATAGAGTTAACACTCACAGTGGCAGCCTTTCAAGAATTCAAAAATACCAGTGAACTTGAGGTCATTGGCCTCTCAACCCCTTCATTTTTTGTGATAAAGAAAGAATGTACATTTTCATGTTCCTTAGCATAGCATGATAAAAGTTCAATATTCATTTTCAAAGCAGTCATAACTGCAACTTTCACAATGCATTCTACCTTTATCTTGAATTGATTTATTGGGCGCTGGCTGGCTGGACACTAAAATTTCACCTAATAATTTGAACATGCACACAAACATTTCACAAGTAATATCTTGCTTACCATTTCTACTTCTATGTTATTGTTGTCTAGCATTCTCATCAGTGTTTCTAAGTTTTTCACGTGATATCTATGCCTTTCAACCCACGTCTGTAGCTCTTCTATTCTTTCCAGTTTCTGTAAGACACCAGTCAAAAAGAGACTCTAAGGTGAAAAATCTCATGTTTGCCATTGGAGTTGTTCATTTTATTAGTTTTTTTATTTATTTGCTTCAATGTTATGGAGTTAATGTACTGCCTATGTGGTTTTAGACGTAAGCTAAAACAGATACTATTAGGGACCGGTAAGGTTAGCAATCTCTTTTATCGTTGATATATTCAGAGCATAAAGTTAAGCAAGCTATTAAAAAGAAATAAATAGATAAATAAATAAATAGTGTAGCATAAACAATAACAACAATAAGACAATTATCATCGTCATTATCATCATCATCATCATCATGATAAAACACTTATTGTACACCACCCCTCACCAAATCATATGGACTTCCTGTGCACAAAATTCATGTATTGATGAAAAACCAGATACTACACAAACATCCTGCAAAACTCGAGCTCAATGATCACACAAAAAGTTTATTTCACAAATCACATCTTGCTCATGCCATTTATAAAATTGGACAGACGGTTTTATGTGCATTTGATTCGTCTTTGTGAAAGTTCAACTGACGGATACATACTCTGACATATACACAGCTTTTTGTAAACAGAGTACTTGCGAGTAGAAGTTGTACTTACGTCTTTATCTGGCCTTTTCTTTTTTGTCGCCGTTGAAAGTGTTTCTATTTCGCTCTCAAACTGGTCGACCTGCATGCTTAGTTTGTCGATTGACTCTTGTAACCAGTGATTCGTTTCGTCCCTTTCCCTCTGCACCGGGTCAACTTTGGCTGCTAGTCCCAGGCCCTCCTTGGAATATGCTTTGGTCTTGGTTTCCCTCTCTACCACTTTGAACCTTTCCATTTGCTGCAAGGGGAAATTATGGAGAGCATTTGTCACTGGATGATCTGATGGACAACATTGGTCATCTTGATGTTGTTTACAGTGAGTGTTTGAGTCTTTGTATCTGGAAAGGTTGAGCTGGTCCTAATGTGAACTGTATCCATTAACAATTGATCAAAATCACTAATACAAGCTCAACTGTTCTATTTATGTATAAAATGATGGCTCACCATCACTTTTAACCTGTTCACCCCTAATTCCTTGTCAACAGGTCTACACTCACCATTGATAATAATAGGTTTGGGCCAAACCATAGCAGTGAAAGGGTTACTGGGACAAACCTTTAGTCTTAAGGCATTTTTCTCAATTTTTTCCTTGACTGCTGTTACATTTGCTTGGGTGATGTTCTGTTACCGTTATTTTCAGCACATATTTGATGACGTGATACGTAACTTCACTTCATACCTTGAGTTACATACTGAGTGTGCATTTCAGTTGTTTTAAACATTGCCAGTTAGCAGTACTCTCAAAGTAAAAGACAAGTTGCACCAATAAGACACACACATTGTCTCTGTTTGTCAACATAACAATTTTGGTTCATAAACATTTTCATATGGTGTATTTTTATTCACGTCTTTGAGAATATAATACAAATAGGCACTATTTTGAACAATTTCCCTATGTTTGAAAACACAGCACAAAACCTAAATTAGTGATCTGATAACAGACTTATGTATTTCATTATCACATTTACAACAGCATCAGCTGTCATGAATTTTCTATAATGTTCACTTTTCTGTAATTTGTTGCTATTTTGGTTTTGAGTATTACTTGGACAGAGCTGAACAACAGCACTTGATATCAATAAACGGATGTATAAATAAATATATTTACAAAAGGAAAATATTTGAGAAAACCATCAATAATAACAGTTCTGAGCTAATATGAGCAAATGTTCACGTTTACTTTAATACCAGCATATCATGTAATTGAACAACTTCCTAATGAATCCTGTTGTCGTCTGTGTTTTTAACACCTCTCTGGAACAGCCACATGACCACGCTCACGCAGACAGAATGACTCACCGTTTCTATAAGTTTTCGGTTGTCGAGAAGTGTTCTCTTGTCTTTGATGTCATTTGACGCAACCCATGTCTTGATTTGATCTCGAAGTCTCTGTAAATGTCAATTTGATTGGCATGGTCTGATAATTAGCATAATCATAACGACATGTCATGTTATCAAAAATTTCATTGTCATTCACAACAGACCATCTGCAAAACACCAACCATCAGGAAATTTGACAGCAACTGATTAGTTGTCATCCCATCATTTAAGAGAGACACCCCTACTTCAACAGAATCCAACCATTACAATATCATCATGCTCAAATTAGGATGCACATACAAATCACTTTATTGCCACAGTTTTGTTATTTCAATGAGCTGATCTGATCTAATAGCACAGGATAATAAATACAGAATTTTGCACAATTGTCTTTGCTTTATGTTGTTCTCATGCAACAGAAATACATTGTTGAAACTCTTTTTAGGAATTCCATTGCACTGGCACATTTAAAAGACACACAGCAAAGTATTTCTGCACGAAAAATAATTTGCAGAAAATTTACAAAATATCACTAGCTGATATACCCTTCTGTACAAAAGATTTCAAGAAGGTTTGGAACCTACCTGAAGCTTTTTAATTTCTTTCTTGAGATCTGCTTCATATTTTTCTTTTTGGTTGCTGTTGGCAGCATGTTGTACCTGTAATTCAAATAAAAATAAAGCTATAAATTTCTTGCAGAGAAATGTGACAGTGTGTGAGTTCATATTAAAAGAAATCACCAACACCTTCACTTGGTACATCCTATCACAGCAGAGAGTTGCCTCCACAAGAAAATGTGAAGTCACGCGGGGGGAGTGATTGAGAGCCAAGGGTCATTCACTTTTCAAGAATTGATAATGTAATGGTTACGAAGAAGAGGAATATTGTATTGCATGTCCCTTTTACATCATTTATAGCTATAACAGTATTCTTGAGTCATTCCTGCGCTTTGCTTGTCAATGGTCTATTGTTAATGTGTGTTCATGTATGTACTCCAGCTGTACTGTTTTGGATAGCTTCATTATAGCTGAAATACTGACCTGGTGGGGTTTTACGTCTCAACATCAATCACACTCATGTATAAATACACATACAAGTTTGGGGGAATGCAATATCCCAGTCCATTGACTTGTACACAGGTTTATGTCAAGATCACACATCCCTTCTTTCTACAATTATTTTGGGAAGCAGCCCAAACAATAAACAGATGTCATACTCAAGTAAACAACAGTGATGATGACATGTTTGAATAACGCCAAACGTTGACAGGCGTCTAAACTATATCAATAATTCTATTTATTATAGTTTATAGTTGAAGATATGACATTGTAAATCTCACAAACTGTAGCATTTCAAAATAGATTGTACATTATCTAAATATCCAAACAACCTGTGTTAAATTTTCTGTCTGATCAACATGTCTTTCAACATTTAATGTGAGAAAATATGGACATGACATTTTTACACCATGTTGAAAAACAAAAATGCAAAAGTATCGTTTTATTCAAAAGAAGTACCCTGTTTATAAATTATATTGGTCTGTTGCCTCAGAATGATCTGGGGATTTTTAAAATTTACTTTGAAAGTACAAATTCTTCGAAAAAATATACAGAGGCAATATTGTACATGTATGGTGATCCTATATTTATGTATGGATTCATAATATACATATGATACCTATATATTACTTACACATTACATTGAAGTGAATACATGTACATGTGAGTGGACACTTTGCCAGTTTTTGAAACAGAAAGCTTGGTTACAATTTGATATGACATGTGTAATCGGCTGATCCAATTTCAGGAATATATTTCAGAACACGTCTGTGCACCCATTTTAAAATAAACTTGAAGGTGATGGCATTTTCATTTGAACTTGAAAAGAGACTGAGAAATTAATATTTGAGATAATCGCGTGATTTGGTTCAGATTTATGTGAAACTGTCTTATCAGAGAAAGTGACTTATGTAAGTGCATGAAATTTTGTGCTTTCTTTGAATAAAATCATATGAAATTTCTGATACTACATCACAAATCATGTATTGTGAATAGTGTATCATGTCACCAAGCAAAATTGCCTTCTAGTTGTGTACAGAGGATCTGTAAAATGAAGTGAACCACAGCCTGGGCACCACATTACAATTAACATCTTGCCGACGAGTTACAATAAAAGAGGAAGAATGTTCACAAAATTCCTTGAATTTCTATTGTTTGTTTGGCTGACCCATGACATCAGTAAACAATGTAACATAACTAGACAATGATTTATGTACCAAAGTTACTCTCAACAAGTTGATATCTAGCAATTAAAATTACATGCATTTCACATTGCTATTTTTTTTCGATGATAATGACACAATTTATTAGAATTCAATTTATGTAAGGTTCATACAGATGCCATACTGGTATGTACACTTCAGATAGGTGAATAAAGTGCAACATTGAAGGTTTGAGGTAGTCGAAAGCTTGAACATTTTTGAAAGTTGTACACAATTTACTGCCACAGTCACAGGAACTCATACACTCACACAGAAAGAACAAACTAGTCACTGTCAAAAGCTGTTTTTCACCTTTTTAGTACATGCATTGACCCAAGCCAGGTTGTTGCTTGTACAATATCAAATACTGTATGCATGACATATTAAATTGATCATTAAGATCAATAGCAAATTTAAGCCTTTAACTTTCAACAATATTCTTGAATTTCTGTTTTCTACCCATGATATCTCAGAAAATATTACAAATTTCTTGTTCAAACAAAACGACTTCCAGCATGTGTAATTTTGGCATGTCAAATGACAATCATGTGTGTCAACATTGAGAAGATGACGTATCAAGAGGATTGAGTTGGAAATATAATACATTAACTGTGAGTGGCAAGTTCATCCAAAACTAGGATATCTCTCTTCCTCTTGGGAGATGGCAGCAAAACAACAAGTGCATTACACTGATGGACATAACTAGAGGAATCAGCATTTATTATTCATTCCCTGGTATAACTTATAAGACTTTCCCTCTCCTGCAGATAAAGAATATCATAGCTGAAGTTGTTATCAAAATGCTGTCAACAACACAGTACTTTACACTGATCAATTTATTATACACATAAATTTGATTTCTCATGGAAAATAATTTCCACATTCAGTCTGTTACATTGCTTTTGCACGCCCTTTTCAATTAATAAAATGTTTTTATAATGTTAACCGAAATGAAAACCTATTCAACGGTTCACAAATATGAGTGAGAATCCATATATATTACAATCAAAATTTCATGGTGAGTTACATGTATTGTTACACATTAACGGATGGTGCAATAGCATGTACACAACAATAGCCTGATCTGTGATGAGAAAACACCTTTGTACTGTACATTCACGCCAGATAGCATAAATCAAGAGATGTTACAAAGCTGAAGTCAAACACCAAAATAATGGTGTTTGCCTGGATTTCCACACAAGTAAGCAGCATATTTTATTTGTAGTGTATGATAAACTTTTTTTATTTTTCAGTTCCTAAGTTTCGAGGTTAAATGTCACCTTTTTCAACATGTTATATGCATTTTTTACGTAATTTTTCTCTAGATATTAAAAGTTACCACGAATGGATTTGGTTCCAGTTTGCTCATCAATTCATATGTGCTGGGCAATGGTTTAATTAATTAGTTCAGAACGTCTGAAAGTCTACAGTCTGCTATGTCATCTGGTCGTTTCAAATAAATTAAAAAAGCATGAAAATTCAATATCTGAGGCATGAACTAGTACTCTCTCTTTCTCCTTCATAATAACTGGCAAATGAACAAGTTTCCTTTATCACAGATGCCTGGCTTAATTTCGAGAAAATTTGAACCACAGAATAGGGTTTAGTATAATTTCTCATACACTACTGGTATATTCTTCTGTTACTGCTTATACATCTCCATGTTGAATATACAGATACTTGGATGCACAGCCAATGAATTGACTTGAATATCAATATTCTGAGAATCTGAAGGTCTGTATTGGCGTGTCAGATCATTATTTATAAATCCTAGAAAAAGCAATGGTGTTCAATAACTCCTGCTGCTACTTTATTAGAATACACCAACCGAGGGAAAATACATATCTCACTGTGATATGCTTGTGAAATACATTGAAATGAGCCCCTGTGAAATTAATGGATGTTGTTTCATTGAAGCTCTGTATGAATGTCTACCAATGTGGTACCATTGAATATCCAGGCAGTAAACGTGGTGTGTGTTTCTATGATAGCTGAATTTTCTGTCCACCTTGCCATCAAAGGTAGAATTCATAAGAAAATGTCCAAATTATGAACCCTAACAGCCTTGAAAACAGCTTGATTTCATTGTAGCTTTCCTCATCATGTGATGCTCAATGATGGGGCTGAAAAAAACATATCTTACAAAATATATTTAGTGCTCAAAACAAAAACCTTGCCAAAATATTTCAGAGATCTCATGTTTTTACCTGAGGTTTCAAATGACACCTGACTTTCTGGTAATTGCACCATGTTCACCTACACACCGCATCCACATTAAAATTGTAAGTACATGTAATAGGACTTCAGTCATGATCCTTTTTCCATTGCCATTTTGGCATCAATGTACTGTTGTTAGTTTTTGTTCCTCTTTCTGTTGTTTTTATACACGAAAATTTGCAAACTGTTGCATGGTACATGTATCTTCAAGAAGAGTCAGTAAAGCATTGAGAGAGAATGAGAAACTACAGAATAATGGATATAATTCACCAAGATACTTGCACTGTTATTTCATGCAAAAGTCAGAAAGCTAAATGTCTAAATATGTATAAAAGTACGTACATGAATTATGACTGGGATCCAAATCACCAAATGCCGCATCATAACTTTATGATACCAAAAGGCATCATTTAATATACAGAGAAGCATAATCCTGCCACAGTTCACTTGAAAATGATTTTCAAGAGCATTTCCGAGACTAATTTTATTGACCATGATTGAACTGACAACCTTCTGAATTTTGGTTAAATTCTTTTACATGAAACAACTTATGATAACAAACGCTGCATGGTATTACAACAGGATGAGAAGTCGTTTTGCCGTGACCCTTCACAGCTGTGATGTTATTTTTATTTCAGCGAGCTATTTCTGGCCTCCCAGCGTTTACTCATCAATATGTCATTAAAAAGACATTATCAACGTGAATACCATATGTACCATGTATGTACTGCTATCATCGTATTGTTTACATGGCACTGATATTAGTGGGAGAATATACATATTTTCATAACTGGAACTAATGTCAGTGACCCTGGATTATTTAAAATTAACTGACAAACAAAACTTACATTATATATCTACAAAACTTGTCACAGCAAATTTCAGTATAAATTTAAAGATGAGAAACACTATACATGAATATTTATAATACTGTACACCGGGTACCTGATTTTACATATCTTTGTAATGCTATGGGAGAAAGTGCCCTCACGTCCATGGCATCTTTTTCCATATCACACCCTGCTCAGTTGCCCATATTTGGACAAACATGTCCACTTCACACCTACTTTTGTCATTTTTATTAGACATATACCAAAACCTTCATGGCAATGATACATACACTTCAGTGCCCACCATATGACAAAAGGGCCCTTCTAGGGTCAGGACCTTCTCCCATTCAACCTTGGGCACCAAAAAATGTACCAGGGCTATAAAAACCATTATGAACCATGAAACCCTTTGTTGACATCTTTATTTCTGTTTTATCAGCTGCTACATCTTCTTCATTTATTCTATATTTGGAAATTGTCACAGTGGCAGACACAATATAACATACAAAACTAATTTTGCTATTCTTATCTCAAAAGATAAGCACTGAGCAACAAGTATTTGAAGCAACTTCCATATTTTTGGAAATTAAGTACACAACATGTAAGGAATAAGTGGTTGGTACTTGAACAGTATCTCACTGTCAAATTTATGCTGAAATTTCCTTTACCATCTAAGACAAATTTTTATTGGTCATTTTCAGTGGCTGTATTTTCTAATGTTTTCAAACCATATACCTATTTGCCTCAGTAAATGCTTACATGGCTGCAATACCCGAGCCACTGTGGAAGTTTCAAAATCTAATCTAGGGCAATTGCACTGATGACAGACAGACAAAATATTAACACGATAGTGTCTCAGAGAATCTGCCACCAGAAGGCAATATCTGAAATAATTTCAATAAATTTGGAACAAAGGTATTGAAAATGCATACGCAAAGATAATTACATACCTAAACATGTATTTACATATGTATGCCATTATTAAATTTGCCCTGAAATTGGCTGTAAATTATGAATATTTTACTGACAATCTAAACTGAAGCAGTTCTTGCTTGAGCATTCTTTATAATCCCTTAAATTTAGTGGTATTGTCTTCAGCATGACACCATAGGTGATAAAACATCCCTTTCATAATATGGTTTGGTCCACCACAGTGGAAAATCATAGGTGGCAAAAGTCATTGACTTTTTTCCTTTGTAAAGCAACCCGGAGTACTTCAGGAAGTAAAGCAAGGTCAATTGCTATGCTATCAGTCTGGCCACTGGTTTGTGTTTGTCAGAAGGAAAGTATCTGTCACCTACACATAGGTAATTGTAGGACTGTTGCATCAAATTTAGTTGATGTCACAACGCGTCGTATACACATGATGTGATCGTATTTGGACTTGATGCCATGCAATTTGTCAGAACATGGTTGCATCACTCAAATCTGATATGTCAATATCATGTAACTACTGCTGCGTTTATGAGCAATTAAAGAAGTTACTTGAATCATTGTTCTTGCATACTGATCATCGGCATATTAAAGTATACTGTATTATCAGAATCAGTTTAAGTCCTGGCTTGGATTCACCAGTTAACAACAGCATAAATCAAAATAGGTTCAGTTGGTCAGCTGACTACATCAGTGCTTCATCTTGGTTTGTGAAGAGAATGTGGATTTACCAAAAAATAATTTGAAGTCACATTTTAATAGTCCAAAAATTTATTTAAAACTAAACGACAATGTGCTTGAAGTACGTTGCATTAATTCTTTACATTTGCCATTCCTAATTTCCTTGCATAAATGTCAAATGTTGCAAGGGTCAAAAGAAGGGTCGCTTCAAATTTTGGTGGTGAAAAGGTTCAATTGGGTACTTTGCAGTATATTGACATTATCTTTAGGTCTAAAATCTTTACAAGAAGATAAAACATCAGTAAGAAATACACTGACACATTTTACCTGTTAATCCCCAATTCCCTGTGAATAGGTTCCTATTGATGACAATGGGGTTGGGTCAAAAAATTGGTGGTGAAGGGATGACCACTAGTAAGTTACATGTAAACAATTGTGATTCTGACGAACTCTGACCAAAGATACGCAACAAGAATATTGCAATTTTTAAAATTTTCAATGAAACTACTATGTAAATACTTAAGTTCAGTTGTGTATTGTGTAAATTTATTACACATATTAGGAGTGTAAGTCTTGTGTTCCTTGTGACTTGTACAGTTTTTGTCATTTGTTCAAACTTATAGCTTTGTGTGCATCCACAGATGTTTTTATCCAGATGATACTCAAAAATATTTTGTGAAATGTTCCCAATGTAATTTGACCAGCTGGTCACCATATGGAGGTGAAATAGTGAAATACACCATTACTATTATTATTATTACTATTATTATTATTATTATAAAATGTGCAACTCACAAAACGCTTAAAATAACTTGATGGGAGCACATTACTCATAATTACTAACCCAAGATAAGTGGATGACAGCATCTCTGCAACTTATCCACCAAAGAATACCACATGACCAAAGAACTTGTCATCTTGTTTCATGAACAACATGATGATTTGGCTCGTCACAAATAACCAGCGAAAACTTACCCTCATAAATTCTATGAGCAGGATTACAAAGGCATCCGAACAAAGCATCAAAACATTTCGCATAATGCAGAAACAACCCTCATATTCTGTAAAATGCAGGAATGTGTTTCCCAACACCACCAAGCACCTAGAATGGTGTGGTGCATTCAAATGATCACATCATTATTATTCAACATTTTCATAGTCTACTTATGATAGGATGTCCCCGTATTTGCTATGTACCGGCAAATCTATATGTCTGGTGAAAAAAACTTGGTCAGTTATGTTCAACCTCTGTTGAAAGTCCCTGTGACATTCTTCGCACATACATACAAATGATACAGCGTCATCTACATTTTAATCAGGTTGTTTCTTAAAGATTGTCTTTGTGATGAACCTGTAATGTTGGATATTATGATGCAACAACAGAGAATAACATAAAACACTGCTGGCTGGCCAGATTATATGGTACATATACAAATCTTCCTAATCTTAGCAAACAAAGAATACAACAGATAGCCATAACCCACCTTCTGCCAAATGTCTTCAAACGTCTCCACTCCTTCAGTTACTTTCTTCAAGCACCTGTCAATTTCACCTGGACATTCAAGAACAAAAACACAACAGGACAATTATATAACACATTACAAATGTATGGCCCAGTAGGGAAGATCTCTCTCTCTCTCTCCTCATCCCTCGTCTCGCTCTCCTCCCCTCTCGATCCAAATAAACACTTTACAGATTTGCCTTGCATCTTTGCCTGTTAACAGGGGGTCTTAAAGAGTACATGTATTCTTGTTCTCACTTTGATTCTGCCCATTGAATGTGAGGATGTGATTTTTCAAAACCAAATCAAACATAATCTTGTTCATTTTTATTGCAACAGCACTTCATTAGAGAGTGAGCTAACCTTGCTATATCTTTAGGTGCCCTTTGGATGCACATACAGCAAAGTGGGAATAGACGCTCTCATGCCAAAGTAAGTAAATTCTTTGTTTTGCGTCCGCGCGCTGCCTAGGGTTTTGGAGATTTTTCGGAAAAAAAACACACTTTCCTTTCAAATTTCGCCGTTGGTGGCGCTATTTTGTCGCAAAAACAAGTCGTGGCTTTTAACTTTGCGACGAAACACTCCTTTACGGCAGTCAGATTTCACTAATGGACCATGCTGTGACGTAAAACAGTACTCTCTATACATTTCCACCTGTCGATACTCTCAGCCTCACGCGGGGCCTCACGTTCTCGCTGTCTGTTGTGGCTTTGCCTGTTGTGGCTTTGTCGTCACAATAAAAAATGGATGAAAGCAGGGAATAATCGAAGTTAAAAAACAGGAAACCTTTGCACGGCAACTTGAAGGCATGGTCATTGATAGCCATCGGGACTTGAACAGAGAGAGGTTCAGTCGGCCAATTGGACTAGGGTACCACGATTCAGAGAGTATGGCAGAGGACAAATCGGAAAGTGTTGAGGCCTATCCTAGTTAATTGGTCTTTTAGGTTTGCCAAAAATTTGGTTAATTCGTCCATTTTAACTTGAAACAAAAAATTCACCAGTGATCAGTCCTGTAAACGAAAGGCCTTTACGTACTTTTGTGTTCTCAGTTTTTGGGTATGGGAAAGTATATTTTATTAGAATCCCTCTGTGAAAGTTCAAACTTGTAGTAGGCGGTCGTAGCTGCTCTTGAAGGAGGTCACACTTTCTGCATTGATGACATCGGCTGGTAATTTATTCCAGGTGTCCACAACTCTTGCTGAAAAAGTACTTTCTGTTGTGTTAAGTCGAACGGTTAGTTTATGAAGTTTGGGACAGTGTCCTCAAGTTCTCGAGTTGGCTGCTAACTCAAGTGAAAGGTTACAGTGGTCATGGCCTTTGATAACTAATTCTAGAGTTGAATCATGTCGCCGCGAATTCTTCTTTGTTCAAGTGTTATTAAACCAAGCTGTTTAAGTCTATTTTGATAATTGTAGTGTTGGAGTTTAGGTATTATTTGCCGTGCTAAGATTTTGTGTCCTTTTGTAGCCATGGTGACCAAGCTTGTACTGCATGTTCGAGCTGTGGTCTCACAAGTTGCTTGTAAAGACGAAGAATGACATTTTTTGATTTGATCGACAATGATCGTTTGATGAGATCAACATTCTCTTTGTTTTTTGCAAACTATCACATTTGCTTGAAGGTTTTAAGGTAGAATGAAGTAGATCGCCGAAGTCATTTTCTTCAGTTGTACGTCCCGGTGAAATATTGTTCATCGAGTATTTATTGAAGGGTTTGTGTAGCCAATATGCGTCCGCCAGTGTTCACTGATTTTTGTAGCTTGTCCAAATCAGCGTTGTAGAATTTCAGGATCACTACAATTTCGCAAGGGTGATATGTCTTGGTATTGTCAGTAAATTTTTGAGTTCAGAACTAATTTCACCGCCAGTATGATTGATGGTAGATTAGAAAGAGTACTGGTCCAAGAACTGAACCCTTTGGGACACCACTTGTGACGTATTCTCCATTCAGATGATGCTCCATTTATGACTACTCGCTGTTTTGTATTTGTCAATCAAGCTTTGACCCACTGTAGAATATTTCCATTTATGCCATGATACTTCATCTTTTCAATCAATCTGGGGTGTGGTACTTTGAAAGTGCAAGGAATATAGATGTGAAGCTTCCACCTAAATTTGGGTCTGATGAGTCTGTGTGTGGAGACTGAAAATTGCGAAATGCTTTCTTTTATTTGATGGAAAGGAAAGGAAAGGTGCTGGTTTTACGGATGGTCCCGAGGAAGCTACAGGGAATACTTTTGTCAATTATATCATCAATTTCTTCTTCTCTCTGATGCCCCATCTTTCTAAAATTGAATGCAGAGGCTACAAGTTACCATTTCTGTTTGGTGTTTTCTTTCAAAACAGACACCTTTCAGCAAAACTATGACATTCCATCAGAGCATAGACATTACAAGAAACTTGAAAGAAACGTACAAGAACTTGAGGACAAAAGACCGCTACTGTATACTGTTATAGTGTACCCATTCCTCAAATTGTCCAGATTTAAGTAATTTGATGAGGCTGTCAAGTTGCTGTGCAATGGTATTGACATGTGACACTTTGAATGCACAACAGAAAGAAATCTAAAACTAATAAGAGAAAAGCAAACGTCAAAGAATTACTGTTTATTTTGATCCATTTGTTATGAAATGCATACAGTGATCATACAGTGTGTCACACTGTGGTTTGAGAAAAATTGTCCAATAAAGGCAAACAGATTTTGTGTAAATTTTCTGTGTGTGTTTTTTAGCCGCTTACCCGCGTACCTTTTAGGATTTTGAGTGGACGCAAAACAAAGAATTTACTTACTTTGGCCCTATATTCCAAAACAACATCTTCAATCAACTTCTAAATCAGTTGTATGTCATGTAGACACACACATTATACACTGTATACAGTAACAGTTCTCACACACTGTCAAAGTGTGCCAGAATGGCTCAGATATGGTCATTGCTATCATTTCTCAGGTTTTATCTGACGTTTATTGACTTAATCAATCAGTGTAACATACATGTACACGTGTAAGTTGAAACCTGTCAAAACTGATACAAAATACAATGGTATAAATGCATGCAATAAGATGGGCCGACAGCAGGCATAAAATAAAATACATGTACTCCTTCACCAGGAATTTACTGTACATGTGTAGGAAGTATTGTAACAATAATGCCATTTACATATTGATCTACTGTACAAAAGAGAACTTGAAATGAATTTGAAACACCAACAAATATATACTATTCTAGCACACTAACCCCAGCGAAAACACAGATTTTAATGGACAATCAATGTTTTCAATAATTCAATGTTTCGCATAACTTTCTTCGTATGGATCTGCAAGTGAACTAAACGTCTTGCTAAGAAAGCCGACTATAAAATATTGTCTGAAGTGAACATGATGCACATGCTGTGACTGGAACAGTCTACACAACACAGTTCACTTGAAAGAATAACTTGAGGTGAGCAACCTACAAAAGAAGTGGCAAGAGAGTATGATCAGACAGGAAAGGGGTCAAGACAAAGGGAGGCTGAATGGCGGAAGACGACAAGGTACATGTATGAACAGATATGATTCATTGTATTTAATTCACTATGATTCATTCCAACTTATTTACCATCAGTGTGCACCAGATTTATTGATTTTTATACATGTTATTATACTTTGGGTCAGACGCAAGATTTACAGCACTATCTTTCATTATCTGAGGATACCACAATGATTCGTGTTTGCGTCACTGGAAGTACATGTACATGTACCAGATAAGTGTACTTGTAGAATTAATGTGTCGACACAGAATAGAGCACATTTGAGACTGTGACAGAGGACACACTGATCTGAGATGATTCTCCATCACGTGACTACATCACAGGTTTTTGACTAAGGAGTGGCTGACCAATCTTTTCTATCTCATCCATCTGCACTATCTTGAGGAAAACATTGTGTACTGTACATACTCTTTCTCCTTGTTATCAGCAGAGGCTTCCTCTGAAAGTACAGTTAAATGAAATGATGATCCTTACTCAAACATAAGTTTAGCGGACATAAATCATAGACCCTCGAGAAATTTCTCGAGGGTCTATGCATAAATGTTGAAGGGAAGTCACATCCTTTACCTGTATTTCCGCTGCCACTCTCAAATTCGTAAAATTACTAATTTTTTAGATGATTTACTAATTTTTTTCATTTTTGATTCGTAAATATACGAATGCAAGGAAGCAGCTAGTTGATTGAGAGCTGAAGGCCCCCAAACCTCAAAATAGTTCTGTCTAAGCACAAGTGGTACTTAATTTGAATTTGATTGTATTGGAACGGTTAAGTTTACTTATAAATTTCAAAATTTTACGAAAAGTTTCAATACCCAATTCGTAAATTTACTAATAAATTTCAGAAGCCAGAGGAAACACAGTTTACACGTATGTTGCTCAGAAATGCTTTACCCTTGTCCTGCCAAGTACATCTGTGTGGCATAACACAAGACTTGAACTTTTGAAGGTTCTTGAAAACAGATACTGTTAACTTTTACAGACTTGACACACCATGCCATCATGCCAATGTAGGTGAAAAGCCATGTAGACTTTGGCTCAATAGTGCTTTTACTTACTTGGCGTTGGTTAATAGTTGGTCAGATCCTCTATTCTCTATAGTCTTTCTGGGTTTTTTACAATTAATGTTTGGGTCATGTGCTAGACTCACACAAAAGTACTATGTTAAAGTATTTTTAAAATATTTCATATGCAGACATGTTCATGGTGTCAGCAGTTACACATGACCACATTTAACAGTTTTCTGTCACCTTCTCCTTAGCCATGCTTTTGTTCATATGACATGGAAACTGCTAAATAACTAATGAATCATATTGATCACGATGTTGCTTCCTGGGGAACTAACTATTCTCAAGGGAACACTTACATTTTCATACATGGAAGGTCTTTTATCCGAGTAATTTTGAATTGTCAATCTAACGTTCTGCAGCACAGCACCTCGCATTGAGTTATCATCTATGAAAGTTCTGATATACTGTAAGTGGTTTTCTTTGTATCACACTGGTAAATTAACTATCTTCCCACCCACAGTTAAAATAACTGAGTCACTCTTGGTTTCTTCAATAAAGGGTTTAAACTTACCATATAAAACAATGAATTTAAATTGATGAGGATATGACGAACTTTTCATACTGAGGTGTTGTTCCAACATGAGTTACACATAAACTAATTTCACAAAATCACATTGCATAGAAGACAATTTAAGATGACTGTCTTTTTGAACAATAACCTTTTCATGTTTTTTTCAGTAAAAAGTATGAAGACTGTATGGATAATGAAAATCACATTCTAAAACAGCTTAGTAAGGAAAATTGTTTTCAGCTTCATTGCAATGCAAATAGTAATACACGTACATGTACTTCCAAATACTTCCTATGCCCCCTGAGAAAATAAATTGCCAGTAGTAAAGAGGTGTTTTCTGCAATACATGAATCTCTTGGGATACTTTGTGGAAGTGGTACAGGCACAATGCATAGCATTTTTCATATCTTCAAGACTATTTGTGCACAGCAGGCTTGTACATCAGGTAGCATGGGACTGATGACCTACAAAAACTGTCAACAGTACACTGAAAGTAAACACCACATTGACACATATACAGCATGTGGTCTTCTTGGCTTACATCTTACACCTACACACTACCATCTGAGGAGTAACTGGGTCACTGTTTAAACTCTGAAGTTTGACGGACACTAGTCTCATCAAAGCGACAAAACTATGTTGAACAAATGTAGCCTAAGTAACACTGTGATAGACTACACATACACACGGTGTTGCCAAAGCAAAAACCGTACGATGAAACATAGTATTTGTAACAGTGATGAATGAACAGTGAGCTACAAGAATTGATTATTGCTTTGATCTCTCTGTTCCATCAAACTCAACAAACTACATTCAGTGCAAACTCAACCACTGATACTTTCTAGAATTGTGTGCATCAAAACACTCAGGTTGACCCTGAAGTGACCCGAGAGCTTTTGAAAGCCCCTCTTCCACAACTTTTATAGATTACTCAACATTGTATCATGATGTTTAATGCAATGGGTATTTCTATTTTTGTAAAATCCGAATGATGACAATGGGTTGGGGGAGGGGCGATTCGGCTGATATTATATATTGTTATGCCAAAGGCTGCAAAAGATCTGGAACAATAACAACAAAGGGACAGGCGAGAGTGATATGAACCTGTGAGCTCACACATGCTGGGGTTTGTGCAGAGGGGCCTACTATTGATATGCATCCACTGTTTGCTCCCCTTTGTACTAGACCAACTTCCTTGTGTCTGATAAACCGGTTGATATCCCACTTCCCATCGAGCTGGACATCAACACCTCGCAGCATTTACTAATTAACAAATTAAACGTTACAAATGAACGAGTCACATCATCATCGGTGCAGCGCTTGAAATCATAATTTGCCCATTTATTGTCCATTCGACAGAAATGGGACTGTGTTTTCGCCATACTGTGTCTTTTATTAGCTGTAAGATTTCCAAAAGTTTGTTATTCGGAGGAGTAGGGGTCGCAATGATGGTCACACGTTCACTGACATTCAACAATAATAACAAACTCGAGACGACATCCATCATGGCGTCAGACTTGAACGGGGAACCCTTGCATACCCAACACCAATGGCCCTAACTTACCTTGAAGTTTCCTTTTATCAGCCATGGTGCTATGATTTCCTAGCGAAGAGATGATAAATCATACTAAGAAACAACTAAAGGCTCGCTACTATATGCGATTGAGAAGGAATATTTGCTCTTTCTCTTCGTATTTTCGCGATTCGCTACAGATTTCCAATATGGCCGACTAGCTGCGCACAGGTAATTTAAATTAGTATTCCTCCGTGAAAACATAGTTCCTGAATATAATTCCGATTTTTAATTCTGACAGAACAGAAAGGTCAATCGCTTTAAAATTGAAATAACTTGACTAAAAATATGAAACAGTTTATGTTCATACACGCTCTTATAGACGAAGTTAATATGATATATCATAACAGGTCTTCCGCCCAGGAAAGTGAACTACTTTTGGGAAATGTGATACGGTCGACATTATGGGATGTCGTCACGTTTTGCACCCTGGGATTGATGGAGCACCAGAATGTGATGTTTTCTTTATGAGATATTTTGTCAGCTATCCTTACTCGTCCTGTTTCGGTTTACCCTTACCTAATTTGAAAACTGACGGTAAAAGCAAAGTGTCAAGGTCAGGTTACCTCTTCCTTACCGCAAGGGCTTCTGGGTCTTGATGCGCAGACTCAGTACGGCAGAAGCAATCTTTTAATCTGCAGGAATTCCCGCTTGTGATTCTCAGTGATTCTGTTTACAAGTGCTGTCATATGGTTAAAAATTTCAAACCAACCTCACTGGAATGAGAATGAAGGCTTGCGCTCGAAAGAGTGGATATAGTAAGGACAGGTTAGTGAAACTACTCGGTTTGCTTTTATTTATTAGAAGGGAATCTTGCAAAACACAGTCAGTTTTCATTCAGTTTTGAGTGAAGTTAGGCTAGAAGCTGCCCGGCGATAGTGCATGACGGTGCATGACATGCTACAGAGTATGAACGTGAAAGCAGAAGCTTCGTACAAATGATTATATTGCCTCTCGCTCAAACCATGGAGCTAGTAGCGGACTCCACTTTCGCTTAAAGATGTAGGTTTGCTCCACAGTTGTCTGTGGTTCGATACGCGGCGGAGGCATGAGTTCATATTTGAATTTGTCACTTATTATTGTTTATGAATTGGCAATTGAGTGGAACTGCAATTGTTTTGTGTCTGTAGTGAAACTGGCATCTTCCATCAGATCTCATTTTCATTAACCAGACATGCAAGTCCATTGTCACTTTATCAAAGAGTTCCTTTTCCTCCTTAACATTGGGAAACATTTATCCATCAACCGTATTGATGACGTAAAATCCGGTATCCCCCACCCCTGGCCTGAGTACTGTCACTGAAATTCAGGAAAATATGGTCTACTCATACATACCATGATACCTATAAGTACTGTGCAATCCAATGACAATAGGAAGGACGAATTGGATATTTGTTTTGGGGACAGGAAATTGGATGAGTTATCCTTAGCTTTAAAAAAAGTTTCAAGGAAGTCCATATGGAAAACTAGCATTAGTGTAGCAAACAGTGACTTGCAGTAGATACTTCATGTACTTTTATCGGTGTTACACTACAATTGGTTGAAGTAACCAAGGTGCTGCGCTATTTTGGGTGGCAATAGCAACTCTTCTACCACCACACATGGTGACCTGAATGATGTTACTGTGAATGGAAATAGCGCAGACGCTACTGACACAAATGCTTGAAATTACTTGAGTAGGGGAGGGAGCTGTTTCACCTGAAATTACTGCAGGGGGGATAAAAAATACTTCAAGAGCATATTTTGAGGTTACAAGTATTATTTGATCATGTAAGATTGCCCTCAAGTGTCAAAGGTGCCTTCAAATTAATGACCTACATATTCTTTGTTGCAGGATATTAGGATTACTCTGTTGATGTATAAAGAGACAACAGTTATCAACAGCTGCAGAGAATCAGTGTGAATACGTTTTTGCACCAAGTCCTTGGTAATGGCCAGGAGCACTTTCTCATCATCAGACTTGGATCTCAGTTTAACCGGTTCACAGTTTTCTTCTTCCAAGCGGCCCAATTCAGCAGGTAGATCAAGGCCAGCCTCGAGTTCTGGCAGAAGACAAGGATCAGCTGTGAGTTTTCCTTGAAGTGTTTGTTGTTTCACATTCATTTCTGTCTATATCATTTTAGACAGACAAGAATAGAACAAGAAACTGCAGTTCACAGGAAGACGTACTGAAAAATTTCAAAAGCTACTGCAGCTATACCTGAAATAAAATTGTGGTATTCTATTGTTTACAGAGCTATTCTACACTACAATCCCTTCTTTGACATAAAATGCATTCTACTCACTCATCTCTGCATCCACATAAAACATGGTTCGGAGAATTAACTTCAGTCAACAAAGTTATTTTTGGATTTTTTTTCAGTTGTTTTTGGTTGTATTGGGTAACTATTTGTGTCGTTTCTGTGCTCTGAAACATGGATCAGATCTCAACTCCCACATAACTGTACAATAAATGCTTCGATGACAAAATTTATGGTACATAGGAGAACTTATATCATCAGCTTATTTACATGCTATGTGTATATGTGTGAATAGAGCTGTGATGATTGATAATGTAACATGTTTCAGTAAGCAGAACAATGTAAATACTTTCTCACATGAACTAAAAATAACCAAATTAATTTGAACAGTGATCAACTTTGTCACTTTGAAAATCGAGTGCACAGTCAAGTCTGTGGGCACAAGCAGATCACTTTCACAATCTGTTTCCTGCTGATTTGGACTTTACACCAAGCAAACTTTGAACAACTTTCAACAGCAAACACTTTGCGTACAGTTAATGTGTTTTGGTTGTAATTTAAGACAAAAAGGAGGAAAACAGAAGTTCCTGAATGAGAAAGATGGTCTAATCATAAATACTAGGCATGAAATGCGTTATAGCTAACATTACATTTTGGGGGTATATATTATGTAGTTGACAGAATTTCTTTATGCTTCAGTGTTCACTATTGATTAGTATTTTTGCAAAGGTTTAGAAATATTAATAATTCTGCAATCTGTCCACAACCATAATTAAATTGCCTCTGTGATTAGGGAGGGGAACTTTAATCTGTTTAGTATAAGTAAACTTGAATGAACAGTGACCTTTTACAACATATCTGTGTCAAAAACTTATTTACATCTATGAAACTCTGTTGAATTTGATCTCATTTTCCCAGAGAGGTGCTAACGGACCAGTTGGTGCTGGTGGTGATGCTGCTAAACAGAAACATACAAGAGGTAAAGTTTTCTTGAACATCATAAGTCTCTATATGGACTTTTACAGACATGATCTATCCTTCCCATTTGTGAGTGGCACAATAGAAAATGTGAGGAACTTTCAAACTATATCTGAAAGGAATGTTTGAAGGATCAACTTGTACAAGTAGTAGCAGCTCAGTCTTGTAAGAGAACTTTTCACCAGTAACATTAGACTGCAATAAGGAATATTTGAACTTTTGGTTGAAAGATTGATGTTTTCTCTCCCCTCTTCAGATGAGGTAGCATGTAGCCAAGTCTATTTACTTCTTTGAACTATGAACGAGCATCACATCCGATGTTTTTAGTCACAGAAAATGAGCAAATCTGTTGTTTGTAAGCTTCCATTATCAAGTAAGATGGTATTTTAGGGCAAGAATCTCATTATATTTGTATTTATATAACGGCATAAGCATGCACAACTCAATTTCAGACATCAATTTTTCCCAGTAAGTGTTGAGGGAGAAAGTGCTAAGCAAGGTATTAAACTTTGTGTATGGCAATCCCACACAGGTGGAAGTCACAATGCACAGCTGAGTCAGAGAAGTCAAATTGGTGACAGTGTATCTAGAGGTTCATCCAGACAACCACAGAGATCTGCCAGGTGAGTTACAACTTCCTATCATCTTTGATTTCAAGTTCCTGTTATCTTATGAAGTACTGTAGCTCCTGGAGTCAGCTGTTTTCACGACCTTATTCTCAGTCGTTTTTTTCATATTTATCCGTTTATATTCATTAAATTCAGGATATTATAGTTTATGATAAATTATACAAATTAAGTAATTCCCCTCCAAGAAATTCCTGATTTGAATATAGGGCATTTTGCAGTCCTGAGATCCCAAGGAAAGATTTTTAATCCTGAATGTGAACGGCACCATGTGCAACTTGTCCAAGTGCTTTGAAGTTCACAAGTAAACTAGAAACCCAGATATGAAAAATTTCTTTAGGAGTTGTGGTTGGTAATCGCTTTCCTCTAAGAAGATTCAAACCATGTTAAGGCCTTTCGCTGCCATGGTTTAACCCAAACCCATCGTTCTCAATGATGAGTTGGGACTGATGTACAGGAAAAGGATAACAGGCTAAAGCTAATCGTACCCTTGAATTTCACGCACAGTCTTTCAAGCATTGAATGGCAGTGAATGACAGGCAAGCAAATTGGTCAAGTAAAGGAAATAATGATTTATATGACTTTCACCATTCAAACAAAATTCCCCTTCTCCAGTTGTTAAATCTACTTGAAGTATTCTTGATGGTTGGTTTAATTCTCTTTTTCTTCGCAGCAACGATGATTTTCTAGCACTGTTCGATAGCAGCCACCAGCCACTTGTCAAGACAACCAAGAAAGAGAACAGGCCATCCGCCAATGCTGCTAAAGTCCTGTGGGATCCTGTAAGTGTAAACTGAAACCAGCAGATCAGATAATTTCACTTTATTTTCAAATTAATGATCATAACAGGCATGTCTCATCCCCATAAAGGAAGTACCAATCTACAAGCGTCAGGGTCTTTGCTTTTATCAATAAGTGAAGATAGGCAATTTTGCATAGTAGAACTGGTTATGTTTCTCTTGAACCTCAGATTCAGTGTGGCATACATGCTATTTGATTGCAAGCTCCTCATTTATTATTCCACAGATGAGTGATTCAACTATATGCACCAGAATCTCCTTCCCCCTTGACCTCAGACTCAGTAATTAATTACAAGGTATATCATGTCATCACTGTGAAGCTATAGAAATGGCAGGAAGGTGACATTTCTTCCCCATCGATGTCTGTCTCTTGCATTTTCTTTCAGTGTGTGAACTTTTGAAAATGGAACATACATTTGTTGATCCGGGAACAAGAAGTCACAATGATAAGAATTCATTGTTGCTGACTGCGAATTTGTATTTGGTTGCCTTTGTTGTAACAAAAGTTTAAAACTGGGACCTTTTTTGATGCGTTTGTTTCAATTTTGAAGAAACAATCTAGTGTACACATTTCCAAAATGTAAAATGATTTTCCTATTCAGTGGATCATTATTTAAACCATTAGAGGGTGAAATGCTATCTTACTTAGCTACACTGTTTTCTGTACAAATTTACAGCCATCGGCAAGAGCCTTTCCCATTCCATCCAGTGCCCGGAGTACAAGCACCACAGACTCCTCACCGCTGAACAGTACAAGGGGACAGACGACAGGGACGCGACATACACAACAGCTGAACAGCGAAAGCGACATCGCAAACAAGCGATCACCGGTGTCTCAGAGCTACACTACGACCACGAACATCCTCAGGGGTTCAAACACCAATAACGTTGAGACTTTGAATCAAAATTTTGTACCCTCCGCGAACAAGCGGTCCCCAGCTAGTGCAAACCTCCGACCAAATAACGCCCCAGCTCACCCGACGCAGGGCGTCAGGGTTGGAGGCAGATCTTCCGCGGAGGCTTCCCCTCAGAGTCAGAACTCTGTTGTGGAGGACTACATCACAACGGTCAATAAGGCAGCTGCTACGATACAGAGGGCGTACAGAGAGTATTCTGAGAAGAAGGCCATGGAAGGAGAAAATGAAATCAGGAGACTCTTGGCGAACAAGAAGAGGGAGAAAGAGGAAGAGATGAAACGGGAACAGGAAAATATGAACAGTGTGTTTGAATCGCATAAACGCTCAGAGGATGAGAGAAAGAGAATGCGTGATGAAAAGGCAAGGCAAGCCAGACAGTCTGCTATACAGGTAATATAAAGCATGTGAATTGACCTATAGAGGGAATATCATAGTGAATGCACTGTCATCAAATCTTGTTGAATGTTATTTTGCATTTATAATGTAACATTAAGCTGGTTTCTCATGACCATAGTAGCACCCAAAATATTGGTAAGGCTTAGATTTCAACCAAAAAATGTTGACATAGAATTTGCATATAAATACAGAAATACAGAAATACATATACACCCATGTTGATAACTTTTCAGCACTATTGTCTGTTAGGAGTTACAGGAGGGTAGAGTGACCCATCTGTTTTGATAGCAAAATTTTCAAACAAAACAGAAAATTTTTAACATACCTGACGTCTTTATACATTATGTCACAAGCGAGAAAATTTAGTTGTCTTTTCCAATTCCACCGCTTATTTCAATTCACTTAGGAGCTACAGAAAAAAAGGGAATCCAGGCGGCAAGAAGTCAAGGAGAAAGCAGAGAAGGAACTTTCATATTTACAGGCTAGCGGCAAAGTGACCAAGAAGCCCTCGACGGGCAGCAGGACTCAGAACAGGTCGCGAGCCGGCAGCAATGCCAGCAGTGGTAGCGGTGCCAAGAGGAAAACTAACAAAAACATGACACTGGCGTTAGACATGGATTCTGAGAGTGAATCAGTACCATCAAACAGACCTGCTACGGCCAGCAGTGTTAGCAGAAGAGTGGATGAAATGTTTGAGGCAAGTAACGATAGAACAGAATGTCAACAACGCTAAGAAACCTGCTGCAGTCAGCAGTGTCTGTAGATGGGCAGATAATATGTTCTAGGCAGGATTTCTGTAATGAGTTCTTCCAAAGGACAGCACACTGCAACTACTACATGCTCATATTTCACTTTTTTAGCATTTTCCCGTGCGGCTGGCCATATTGTTTTAGGGTCTTCACAGCCAAAGTAACTTCTTAGACATACCTCAGATTACAAAGACCAATTTCAGTGAAAGGTTGAATATATTGATGTTGGTAAGTCAGATGTGCATGACACAGGGCTCGAAATTAGCGGTAGTCCCACGTCCACAGACTACCAACTTTTCCCTGGGGCTACCAAAATCCATGAAATGGTAGCCCACACGGACTACCAAAGACCGGGACATAAAATTCAGTCAGTACTTGGCGTGCAATGTCCAATATCTGAACTGACGTACTTGAATGACAGGCACTGGAAGTGATGGTCAATGAAAACGCATTTTCATTGCATTTTGATCATAATGTATCAATCACGGGCAATATGCCTCCTCCCTACAGAAAGCCTATGGTCTATTTTTAGCACTGCTACAGTATGTCTAGTCTCGACGTGCTAAGAAGGTCGTGGTCGTTGTCATGACGACTATCAAAATTTTCATACAACTCTGAGAATGAAACAAGTCGTCAATAGATCACCAAACTTTTGAGTATCACTGTTGTCCATTAGGCCAAAAAAAGTTTGTTTCTGGTCACCGCGTGCATCATTTCAGAACCTGCGCGTCATGGCATTTTTTTTGGGTTACATACTGATCAGTACAGCTATCCTTGATATCCCTGTTTGCATGTCCAAAAATGCTTAACAGAAAAAACGGAAGTATTATGCAGCCAGTGATAAAAGAAAATAACTGTTGCATCAATAGTGCCAAACCAGCATTGTTAAGAAAAAAGAGGGAAAAAAAGAAAAACCGCGTCGCCCCATCACTTTTGCTGAATGTCAAAGACCAGAAACATTTTGTTTTTGGTGTAGGGGGGCGCTTTAATCTGTTTCCTTTGGTACTAGATGTGTAAGTATTTCAAATCAAATGACTAGAAAATTCACTTCATGAGCAGAATCTTGAAAAATTGCTTTTTCTTGTCTGGTTAATGAAAAACAATATCCCTAACTAAAATATGCATGGGCTACCAGCCATTGTCACTGGGCTACCAACTTCAGAAAATGGTAGCCCAAGTGGACTACCAGGGGAAAAAGTTAATTTCGAGCCCTATGACAGGGTAATAAGTGTGTCTCAAACAGCGACCTGTTTTGAGTCAAAGATGGCTGTATTTATTAGGTTGTCAGTTTCTTTCAAACTGCTTACAAAATTTTGAAGATATTACTTTTAAATTGTACATTTACAATGCAATCTGAAAAGATGTACCCTCACTGTGGTAAGGTAATGTCTTGAGTCTCTTTCTGTGAATAAAAAAGTGTTATGGTCACTTTATCCTCCAGGAGTCCACCATTCACAATGAAACTACCACTAGCAAGACAGGGGAGGCAGCCCCTGAGGTCGATGCCACCAGTTCTGCGCCTACCAAGACAACGTTGAATGATCTCTTGGCTACAATCAAAATGTTAGAAGAACCAGAGGAGTTGCCAGACGTTGAAAAGAAAGAAAAACCAAAACCTGATTGGTGTAAGAATTGTCCTTCTAAATAGTTTCATTATTTTGTGGAGTCAGAACGTTTGTAATTTAGTGGTTGAGAAAAATTTATGAACTCAGTTACTTGTACAGTCCCGTCTCTTAGAGATCTGTAGCAGTCATAATAAGTCTTTGGTGGTATACTTTTGAGGAAATGCAGTGAACAGGTTGAAATTTCCCCTCGTACTGAAAATAGAGATCAAGTTAACATTTTTTTGTTCCGTATTTGCACTGAAAGACATGCAGATTTGCTGATCTCAATGCAGGGACTATGTGGCATTACTAATAATTCCAGTTATGCACTCAAAAAAAAATGGGACCAAATTTAGAAAATTGTTTAATAAAAGGGAACATTTGTAATGAGATTTGAATGTGAAAATCTCTCTTTCCTTTTTCACCTTACTCTAATAGTGGAAATGTTGGAAAAGGATGATAGTGAGGATGGACATGAAGGGAAGAGGAATTCTGATCTCTATCTGTCTACGGAGAAATTGGACCAGTTTAACAATACAAGGAAGTCTGGAAAGCCATCCAGTACTGCAGACCCAATGAGCAAGTATGGCAAAAATGCACTGCTTACTGACGACAAACTCAGGTAGGTAAAACTGTGTTCCTGAAAGTACATACTGCAGCAGAGATTTTAATTCTGTCGCTGACGTAATTCTGTATGCACAAGCACAGCAATGATGATGAAAGCATTTTGTGTTTGTCAAAGTAGTGTGTTGGGAAGAATCATCAAAGATGTGAAATATAAAAGGACTCACTGTATAAATTATGCTAACTTTCTAGTTATTCTCTCCCTGTAATGAAATGCCCACAGTCGAACAATATTTTTCTTAGGCACAGTCGTTATGTTCCATGGAATATCCTTGAATTTAAAAGCCTCCTTGAAAGTCGTGGAAAATGAAACTGTGTCATTGAAACTTGATAATCCACTCATAATTTTCAAAACAGACAAGATGGTCAGTTGTGATATTGTGAAAATTAGATGTAAAATAATATATTGTGAAAATGATATCTGAAAATGGTATTTTGACCTCAAAAATTCCTTGAAAATTGCTGGAAAGTCCTTGAATTTGAAGCGACTTTAATTATCTCTACTGTGTTTCTGAAGCCTAGCTGTACAGAAACTGAACACACAATGAATCCAAACAGTGTGTCCAAGTTTCTTGTTTTTTTTCAGTTTATTATTACTCAGTGGTATATTTTGCATGCATCTGATGAGGACTTGTTCACCACCTCTCAATATGTTGCCGTAGCCAAACCACCCACAACCAACAAAGAGAGAAGTAATCGTTTGATCAGTTCATGCTTCCATCATCAGGCTTGGTTTAGGTAAACAGATATCTAAATAAAACATTTGTCTGATATTTCCTTGCCTTCACAGAAGTATAATGTCATTCCTTGATGAAGTAGACAAGGCAGATGATGAATCGGATAAAGAGGAAGACAAGGTAATTACCGTAAAACTCTTGACAGAAGTTCTGTTCAAATGAATTCAGTCTGTAGAATAACCCTTTTCCTGCCGAGCGCCCTTGTCCGTTATCCTGCCAAGTCAGTAGAAAACGGCCCCCTTTTCCGTGCCTGCAAAAGATTGGCTCTCCTGCATGTTATCCTGCCAGGCATTTTGGCAGAAACCGCCCATTTTCAGGGTAGTTTTAGCCATACTTATACGTGTTAGACTTCGATAATTTCTACATGCCCGTATACAGGGGAAGGGCTCAAGGTTACTGCAGAAAAAATTGGGGTCAGCGGCTTTGTTTGCCCCAGGGAGTGCGTCATTTTATTGCCGTTTCATGCTTCTTTTACAGAAATAAACTCCTTCAGTATTGCGCACGTCCGCTAGGCACAAACATACACCTCGCTCGTCTGTTAGTCAGAAACCATGGGGTCGTGCTAGGGGTGCGGCAGCACCGGCAAACCTGTCCTTTTTCCCCAGGGTAGGGTCAATTGAATACGTACCTTCAACGACTTGGCAGTGTAGCACAAAAACTACGTTTTTGCCGTTGTACAAACGACATGGCTGAGCCATTGAGGCACAGCTTCCACGTAGTTTCGCCAGCTCGTTTGGGAGTTGGCTTACGAGTGTTACCGTTCATTACCGACTTAATCGAGCGGTCCTCAGTCAGGTACGGGTTTGTACCGTCATGGCTTGGGCTGCAGCTAACCAGTGATAACCAGTCACTACACCCAAGTTGTCAGTCTCACTTTTGCGATGCACGGGTACAACGCAATATGCTTCCATTGTTCTAGCCATCGACGTCTCCATGCCTGGCAGCCATTGTATAGCTAGCTGGTTTGCATAACAAAAGCAGTCCCTGCTCAGTACAGGCGGTATCCCCGTAGCATTGACCTCATGTACCCTGAATTCTCGGTACGCAAATAGCGTACGTAGCAACCAAGGTCGTCAGCAACAGGATACGTTTGCGTGCAAACCAGAGCCAATACTTCGGACGATGGAATAAATAAAAAATCCAAAGCCACGTCCATTGAATGGCACGGCCAAGGCGGTGAAGGACGTTGCCTGGCTTGAACTTGCAGAGCTGAAGCCCAGCTTAGTACGTCGGACACCAGTTTGTAATGGTATTTCCGAGTCGTCATATCCGTTCCTCGGAGGAACAAGTCGAGCCGTCCCGTCAAAAATACGTTCTCATTTTCAGTCACGCACAACTGAATAAGTGACTTTCGTCTCGCACCATCGGCACCATCTGCCAAGTCGTTTGCAAGAGGTAGCCTTCTAGATTAGCATTGCCGAGTTGGTCAAGTTCGGCAGCAATCTCTATAGTGCCAGGCAGCCAAGTACGTCCAACTCCGCCAGAAAACGTCACCATGCTATCCTGCCAAGTCCGCTAAAAAGCGGTAAAAAAAACCAGCCCCCCTCGGGTGTGGGGGACTGGCGGACAGGTTTCTGCACTTCTGCACCTTTCCCTGTCTATCGACTCCCTGCGAAACCCATTTCGAGGAGAAAAGGCGTTCCTTGTCAGAAAACCTCTCCTCGGATGACCCCTAAACGCACAGGGGATAGCAAAACGTAGTGCCGTCGACTTGGCAGGAAAGGGGGTACCCAAAAAGGCCCGATTTCCACCGGGTTGGTAGAATAACGGTCACCAGTGCTTAGATTCTGCTACACCGAATTTCAAGCGGATTTTCACCGACTTGGCAGGAAAAGGGTTAAAGCCAGATGATCTCAGTATGGTGGAGGAATTTAGTTTTGAAGGCAACCCAAAGGGTAAGACTGTTAACAAAACGAATGAATCTTACTCATAGTTGTACAGGGCCAACCACCAGTCATGCTATCAGATAGAGTGAAAGATAACCCTGGTTTAATAAAAGTATTCAGGAAACATCAGATCTTCTACATTTGACGCTTGCTGGTATCAAATGATGAACCTATGAGTGATTCTGTGAACAGATCCATATTTATCTTTACCCCATAAAGGGTGACGCAAAGTCTCATATTCAGGGAGGGTGATGTGATATATTCATATGGTAACCTCTTTCTCATTACCCGCCCCCTTCTGTTTTTCAATACAGACGCCGGATGCCGGCAGCAATCCGGGACTCCTGGTGCCATCTGCAGAGGAGCTTGCCAAAATGGAGCAGGCATCGGCAGCGGCATCAGAAGTGACAAGCACAGTACTCTCACAGAAACTAGAGTTAGATGAGAAAAGTAGAAGTATCAAGATGTTACAGAAAGCCCTGGTGAGTAGAGAGATGTGCATCTCTTTATTGTAACTCCAAAGATTATGTAAACTGTTCTTTGTCATAAGCCATGAGTTAGCCAATCTGTTTTGTATTTGATTGGCATAGGACTGGTATCCTACATCTAGCCCTCTAACCCCTAAGAGTTCTGAAGTCTTGAGTCAATCTAGGAATTTCTTTGACTTGCCTTTCGCCAAACCCATGTGAATGTGTCATGTGAATGTTCATGAGTCACAGAGATCATTCTCTGCTTAGACGGCATACTAATATCTGGCTATTAATCCAGGGGTCTATGCATTTGATTTGGTAGTTCTGTGTGCAATACAGTGTTCCCCTCAGCTTGGGAAAAAACAGAAGAGTGACCAATTTACATAACAATGTATAATTTGCATATGCCTTTGTTGTGAAAATGCATTCTTTTATATTGTTATTAACAAATGAATAGAATGCTCCAAATACGGAGGGCTGGCCCACCCTTCAAAATCCCTTCATGGTGAGCCCTGCAATATTTTCCATTCCAGTGCATTACTATTTGCTTATCTACCAAAACCAGTGTGGAATGGCAAAGTCATTTAAACAAGTGATGAAGTGGAATCCTTTGGCCTCTGACAACTTGAGTGTCTCAACTTTATTGAGTTTAGACTCCACACCCTTTTCAATGAGTGCTTTTTGTGTGTTACTGTAGAACCAGCAACGTGAACTGACAGTAAGACATGCCAAGGAACAGGACAAGGAAATGAAGCAGAGGTTAGCGTTACAAAAAGACGAGTACGAAGGCGCCATCAAGAGACATCTCTCATTCATTGATCAGGTTGGTGATATAGTTCAACATCCACTGCTGGGTGTGTGTGTGTGTGTTAGCATGCCTCATGAAGGCTGCTAGTGTGCTCAGGTTTATCACATTCTGGATGAATATGTCTGACTTTCTTGATCCACAAAAGTTTCTATAATATTGGCAGTTTTCATATTGTTCAACCTTTATGTCATATGCATCCTGAAAAAGCTTTTAAACCTCCATCTCATACTCTGGTAAAGGCCTTTGAACTGTATATTTTGTCATAAAGTATAATAATGAAAATTCAGGGGACACCGTGCAGAGTTTTGGATTAAAGAGAAAAATTACCCCACATCAACCTGAGTACTTAAAAGTTAAAATGGCCACCATTCTCTATGCTAATTCCAAGAGAATAAATTAAATGATTTTCACAAAAAAGCTAGATAGCGAACATAAATTTTTCCTAACAGGTTTTCAAAAGCAATCCATGTAAGCATTAGTCCAGTGAAAAATTGTAAGATTTTTCGAGAAGAAATAAAATATCTTTACCTGACACTTGTTTTACTTATATTGTCAGCTCATTTGATCAGGTCTGTGGCTGAAACCTCAACAGACGTCTTTTTAGTGACGCCAAATTCACTTTCATTGTCATCGTTATTTTTTGTTCGTAGCTGATTGACGACAAGAAGGCACTCAGTGACAAATACGACCAAGTCGTGACTGAGTTGAAGCAAATGGACAAGAAGTACCTCACCAAGATCAAGAAGATGGAAGAAGAGTAAGTGAAGTCATTGACCTTTCTTGAAGAGTATTACAAATGATTGAGAAAAGATACAAATTATTTCTGTTGCGTTTTTCGTTTTGTTTCATTTTATTTGCATTTCAAGGTGTCCAACCCATACAAAGGGTGTGTGTAAAAAAAATACAATAGTACATAATATCACTGCTCAAAAAGAGACACTATATCATGGAGATTACAGAAGCAACAAAGAAACGTAAAATACATTTTTGAGGAAATATTTCAACATTTTCTAAAAATACAGATCATTATCATGAGGTTTCAGAGCTGATTGTCGATGTGAGAATGTTTTGTAAACAAAAGTTACAGAGCCTTATAATTTTTGATGAATCTGTCATATTCATATGTGAAAACTTACTGGTTATTATTCAAATGTGACTGCAACTGGTGTACTTTATAAATGTAATATCATTTAGAATCTACCACTAACCGGCAATATTTGAAGCAACTTCAGCACACTTTAACCTGTTCACCCCCAATTCCCTGTAAACAGGTCCAAACTTAGCATTGATAACAATGGCTTTGGGCCAAACCATGGTGGTGAAAGGGTTAAAGCTGAAAAACAGTGATAAATGAGTATTGGAAGTACACATATTTATCAACACTGATATTTGTAATAGGATACTTTATATTG
Organism: Ptychodera flava; assembly: GCF_041260155.1. Lineage (NCBI taxonomy): Eukaryota > Metazoa > Hemichordata > Enteropneusta > Ptychoderidae > Ptychodera > Ptychodera flava. Next base: position 18,761,116 of record NC_091942.1, on the reverse strand, counting down.
ATGGTAACTGTCTGTACTGTCACAGCAATTTAGCAGCACAACAACATTTGCTTTCAAAGTTTTTGCTGTGAAGTCATCTACAGTCTAGGTCACTTCATTTGTACGTTTTGCAAACCGAGTACCCATCATGACCACATTAGCTGTTCTCCACCGCAGTCATTCCATTGAAGTCAAGAAAATCAAAGAAGTGAACGCAGCGGCTGAGAAAATCAGAAGAGAGAAATGGATTGATGAGAAGACAAAGAAAATCAAGGTAATACTGGACATTATCACTCACGCTGCACGTAAATCTTCCCATGGTTGACAAAATGTCACTTCAGCTATTAAATTATCAAGCAGTGTGTATTTTGCAGAAAAGAAACTACAGTACCTTGTATAAGTTTTTCATAGAAATATTTCAACTACTTCTTTGTAATAATTCTCAGTTTTAGTTGCTATATGGAAGGTGATGTTCTTGTTCATGAGCAATTTAAACTTACCAAGTAGGGGCTGATTGAGGTTGATAAAATGCCATTTGCACTGGATACACAAATTCAACTGCAATAAAATTTTGTTTCAAACCCACAGGAGATAACAGTCAAGGGCCTTGAACCTGAAATCCAGAGACTGATTGCCAAACACAAGGCAGAGATTAAGAAGATTAAAACCATCCATGAAGCAGAGCTGCTTCAAGGCGAGGAGAGGGCCGGACAGAAATACATCAAACACATAGAGGAATTGAGAGATCAGCTGGCAGAGGAGAAGGAATCTGCTTGTAACAGGGAAAGAGAACAAGCTAAACAGAGGTGGGTGTCAAGTCAGACTTTCTATGTACAAGATTTTTCTGTCTGCAGCAAAAGCCTTTCTTTTACCACATTGACTTTGTCTTTGGTCTCTCGTGTGCCTATGACATCCTGTATCCATGTATGTGTAAAAATTGAAGTCAAAAATCAACTAACTATAAAAAGTAAGTTTGAATTGATATTGCAAAAGTACACCTCAATGTTCAGATTGTCAATTGGTATTGAGTAGCTGACATATTAAATTGAGTGGAAAATTGTTCCAGATTTACATTGCAAATTATTTTTACTTTTAGGTAAATCAAGTTTAGTAAACTTGCTGTATGCCAGATACTCAACCATAATAAACTGGAAAAAGATACTTTCGTTTTGCAACTTTCCACTCAAAAATTCTCGTCTATAAAGGAGAGGTTGTTTATGACAGTGCACATGACATGAGGAGTGTAGAGACTGATGTATAAGGTTATTTTGTCATAGATATGAGAAACAACTTGAGCAAGAGGAGTCGGCCTTCCAGCAGCAGAGGCGTAGACTCTACGCTGAGATCCAAGACGAGAAAGACCGGCTGGCTGAACAGGCACGCAGGCAGAAACAAGAACTGGACAGACTCCAGATACGTATGGAAGAAAACAACAGAAAGGCGTTGGAGACAATGAGACATGAATATGAGAAAAACAGAGAGGAATCAGATCGCAGACACAATGTAGGTTTTTGTGTATTTATTTTAATCCACGATACATTACAAAGTCCAAAGAATTCTTGACCATGTTAATAATTTAATTGAGAAAATACAAAAATACAAGAATGTGTATTTTGGCCTAATTAGTACATCCAAAAATATTTATTTATGTCATAAATATGCATAGTAAATAATAAATATTAATAAATATTGGGTGTTTGGAGATCACAGTACTTCATGTGAAGTCAAAACCCAAGACCTTTCCTTTACAATGATGATCTCTTGCATTTTAATCAATTTGATGGATTTTCCAGCATGATCAGGAAATTACCCTTATGTGCTTATGATTGCCAATGGACAAAGACAGATGTGTCCCTGGAAACAACATCAGAATTAGAAGCCAGCAAATTAACAGATTGTTGATAACATTTTCTAAAATCCACAGTGGTCAAATGTTGTTGATTTAGTCTCCTCTGTACCTAATGACAGTCTTCAGTGACGAGAGCATTTACACTCTAATAGGGGAGGGATCATATTTATCATAATCTGGCCATTTGCAGTCCAGCTTCAGTTTCTGATCCCTTTGAGTGCTGTAAATTTTTTCCCACCAAAATTTTAGTGCAACATTTTGCCAATATTTATGAATTTTCTGTAAATTTTGTGATGATTTTGGACCATATTGATATCATTTTTCACAGGCTACAGTTTTTGATCAAAATTTAGGAAAAATTCTTAAAAAAATTCTGGATCTGAAAAAAATTTGGCTGTGTTATATTTTTAAAGGAGACTAAATTTACTTTTGAGTTCAAAGGGTTAAAGGGCATGTAGATGTAGTATTTTCAAATAAATCTGAACATTTCACGCCGTACGCTTGAATACTGTTATGTTGTTGTCTCTCCATGCACAGTCTGAAATCAGAGAGCTTGAAGAAAGACTTAAAGTGGAGAAGGAAGCGTGGGAAGAAAATTACATGAAGAAACAGGCATGTCCAATTTATACTTACTGTATTTGTGTACATGCATTTATTGTATGGATGCATAAGTGACTGCGAGTTGATATTTGTATTGTTAAAATATAAAACCTGACAATTTTAGATATCAAAGACAGCAAATGGATGAGGTGTTGCTCAAAGCAAATCTCCTCAGATTGTTTTCGTAAGGGAAAGCAGGTGTCAAGTGTGCCGTCAGTGAGACACTCAGTCAGTCAAATTGGCCCCTGGACACAGAATGTAAGTCAGTCAGCAAGGACAGGTCAATTTTCTTTCATTCTTGAAATGTCATTTGATCTATGAAATTGGCATTTTCGTCTTTTCTTTTGACTTTGTCGTTATGTAACAGTATAAATATTGAATTTGTTCTACAAAGTCATTGAATTTTCACTCTCAAGGCTCAAAGAAAACTATCACCTTTCAAATTTGAAAAATGGGTCTTTGCATTCACTCTGCAGGAGACGTGGCTGCTTGCCAAGGAGAGGGAGTTGAAAGAAAACGTGCGGCGAGATAGAGACAAGGAAATAGAGTTGGTGATACAGAGATTGGAAGATGACAACATCGCCACCAGAGAGGAATGTGAAAGGGCTGCAGAAAACAGAGTCAAGTCAGTTTAATATTTTATTTGTCCCCACGGACACCGTCCGGGGGGACTTATAGGTTTGGTCATGTCCGTGCGTGTGTGCGTCCGTGCGTGCGTGTGTGCGTCCGTCCGTCCGTTCACGCAGATATCTCAGAGATGCAAGAAGCGATTTCATTCAAACTTGGTACAAGGATACTTCATATGTCATACAGATGCACGTCGATTTGTTTTGTGATACGATCCAATATGGCCGCCAGGCGGCCATTTTATTACGATTTTTTCATGTACAGAGCCATAACTCAGACATGTTTCAACCGATTTTATTCAAAGTTGGTACAAGGACATTGACCAATGTCATAGATATGCACGTCATTTTGTTTTGTGATACGATCCAATATGGCCGCCAGGCGGCCATTTTATTACGATTTTTTCATGTACAGAGCCATAACTCAGACATGTTTCAACCGATTTTATTCAAAGTTGGTACAAGGACATTGACCAATGTCATAGATATGCACATCAATTTGTTTTGTGATACAATCCAATATGGCCGCCAGGCGGCCATTTTATTACGATTTTTTCATGTACAGAGCCATAACTCAGACATGTTTCAACCGATTTTATCAAACGTTGGTACAAGGACATTGACCAATGTCATAGATATGCATGTCGATTTGTTTTGTGATACGATCCAATATGGCCGCCAGGCGGCCATTTTATTACAATATTTTCATATACAGTGCCATAACTCAGACATGTTTTAACCGATTTTATTCAAAGTTGGTACAAGGACATTGACCAATGTCATAGATATGCATGTCAATTTGTTTTGTGATACAATCCAATATGGCTGCTGTGTGGCCATTTTATTACGATTTTTTCATATGCAGAGGCATAACTCAGGCATATCTCAACCGATTTTATTCAAAGTTGGTACAAGGACATTGACCTATGTTTTACATATGTACGTCAATTGTTATGTGATACGATCCAATATGGCCGCTAGGCAGCCATTTTATTACGATATTTTCATGTACAGAGCAATAACTCAGACATGTTTCAACGGATTTTATTCAAAGTTGGTACAAGGAGATTGACTAATGTCATACATATGCATGTCAATTTGTTATGTGATACGATCCAATATGGCTGCCTTGCGGCCATTTTATTACGATTTTTTCCTGTCAAGGGCCATAATACTCTAAGGCATATCTTAACCGATTTTATTCAAAGTTGGTACAAGGACATTAACCTATGTCATACATATGTATGTCAATTTGTTTCTTGATATGATCCAATATGGCTGCATGGCAGCCATTTTGTTACAATTTTTTCGTGTCCTTAGCCAAAACTTGGGCATGTCTCAATTAATGAAGAGGACTCTATCCTCTTAGGACATGTAATCAAAGTACCCTTAACAAGTGGGGACTGTGTCATCACGTGACTTGTTTTGTCATCCCACAATTAGTATCCGAAGGGTTTTCTTTCATGTTTTGTAGAACAAAAATCTGTTACGAACTGTTTTTTGGAGTGTTGTTTACGTTTTTGCTGTGTCGCTGATTGCAGCAGCAAAATCTATTTACAGAAAAAAATTATTAATCACCCTAAGTCAAGGAAGATGCCATGTGTTCAAATTTGTTTTCAAAATGTGAATGGTTTTGCAGACCTAAATTAAAAGGATAACAGGATATAGTCACACATATCCAGGCTGTATCCAATTAGAATTTGGAATCATGGAAAATGCCATGGGGATTTCATGAGAAAGATAGTTGATAAACCCAACAAAATACTTGAAAATTATTGGTACAGCTGTTTGCCTCTGAAAGAACACTTCAACAGAACAGCAAACATGTTGCAAAATTAGCTTTGCAAGGATTTTTTTAACTTGAGTGTAAAAACACGGACACTCTTTCATGCAGTCTGAAGACTGAGGTCAAGATAGTGGATAATATGTAGGTAATTCTAACAAACCGTCTGTCATACGTCCTGTCATCCATTCTTGTCTGTAGGCGTATCAGAGACAAGTATGAAGCAGAGCTGAGAGAGGTTGAAAGGTCAGAGAGGAACACACAGGAGAGGTTGAATGACCTCAAGGCCAAGTTGGCAGATGTTGAAGGAGAGAGCATCAGACTACGGGGTCTTCTGAACCAGAAAGAACAAGAAGTGGATGATATCAAAGAGGTATGAGTTAAAAAAAATATTAGGTTAGGTATCTTCCTTAGATGATTTTAAGGTAGAATGCGCCTCGAAAGTGAAAGACTTAAACTTTTGCTCAAACTTTCCTAAATGAAACTTTCGACAATTCTCTTACCAAAGCAAGAAAAAAAATGGGTCACCGAACAAACTTTGGTACTAGAGAAACAAACGACCAAAGATTTCCCGATATTTGAAATTCAAAGTGGCCGCCATCCATGTGTTAACTCTATTGTCGCAAAACTAAGACAGTGAAAACTTTTCTTTCATCAAGAGCTTTAAAATGAGCCCCACAAGTGGTAGGTCAGAAGAGAATTGATAAAATTTGAAAGCCTGAATTTCTGTCCCCGAGGTGCGTTCTACCTCAACACAGTTGTTGCCGATAAATTTGCTCACATCAGAAATGGATGTAGAATATTTTCAGGGTACACCCACTGAACAGTGGACCCGCTCTTGCTTAGAATAGTAATATGACTGTTCTGTGTTGCTGTTCATACTAAATGTTCGCCCAAGGATAATGTTGAATAGTAATAAACTTAGGATAACGCTAGTCTTGGTGCTTTCAGTGATTGTAAAGCATGTAATCAGTTGAAGTAGTACACTGTATCAGTGTTTTTGAGCAGGTTCAGGAAGGTAAATAAATAGCATTGCCATTCCTGTAGCCTTTTTGTCGTCCTCTCATATGTTTGCATTGAAATTCCCAGGGGAACTCTGGATAACAGATGATAGAACCCCGGTAGAATTATCCCGCCCTTCACAAAAACACTGCATATGAGATCCTCTAAAATACCCATTATTTTATGAAATGTTAAATCACTTTAAGAAGTGAGAGAAATTTTGCAATGTCAACTGAATATCTTTATGTGTAATATGAAATCTTTCTATCGTCTTCAAAATTTGTTCATGTCAATGGTCTATCAGATTGGTTATTACAGTCCTGTATCTGTGCCTCTACTTGGTTCTGTCAAAAACATTCTCATTTGTAAAATTTCTTCCATCTAGGAATGTGACAGACTGAACAGAGAAAGAAAGAATGTACAAGATGTGGTCAGACAGGAATTTGCAGACAGACTTGTTGAGACTGAAGAGGAGAACAAGAGATTAAAGACAGAGATGTCAGAGATGAGAGCCAGACATAAACTAGAAATTGACAGAATACAGAAAGAGAAAGAAGAGGAAATGGCTGAGGTCCACACAAGGTAAAGTTCAGAGATTAAAAATTCATTGCCAAGTCATCCAAGATTTATAATTCACTGCTTAGTCATCCGACCAGTGCAAGAGTGTTGTAACTGACAGTAGTCCAGAAGTGAGTTCAGAAGTGTACAAACAATACCAGGAAAGGATGAGTCAATTTTCATCACAGAATGTGGAAATTGGCTCAGCTCTTGACCCATGTCACTGAAGTTTCCGTACAACATGAATGTTCTCCACGTCAAAGTTTTGCATTGACAAGGGAAAATGAGGATAAAGCTGTTTTGACAAAAGTGATGAGAAAGAGCTCATGTGCTCTGATTCCAAAGAGCATATAATTGCCATGAATTACCGGTCTGCAATGCCAAAAGTAAACTAAAATTGGGGAGAAAATATGAAATTTGTAAATATTGCTGTAGATTTAATGATAGAACGTAACACTGGTTAGCAAGTGTCTGGAGCTGTTGGCGATATGTGTTATTCTTTCTATACAGTAAGTATAGAGTGATCATTGCAGTATCCTTTCACAAATTACGTTGTAATGTATGTTTATTTTACAAAGCAAACTTAAAAAGAAAGGGGAAAAAAGACGAAAGAGCAAAAGCAAAGAGAAAGAGCACACATTGAGGATATATTTCAGTTTTTCTCAAAATTCGTAACAGAGATACTATGATTCAGAACATACTGTTACCATACAGCACTTGCTTTAACCCACTTGAATAATTCACACTGTCATTGAAATTTGGAACAATAGAGATAATCCTTTGTTTTTTTGTGTAACTTTTATTTTTCAGAGTAAGGCAAGCCATTGTGAAGAAGGAAGAGACGGTATCACAACTGAAACAGCAACACGCTGCGGCGGTGAAACGGGCCGACCATCTGGAGTCTCTGTTAGACCAGCAGAGAAAACAGCTGCTACAACTCAAGAAATGACACCGTAAGGCAAAACATGGGAATGCTTTGGAAAAACATTGATTTAGTCTGTGTCAGAGAGGATTGTCGGAATTCAAAAACTGTGTGTGGCAGCAACCAGATATACTGCATTCAAGAGTGCAGACTTGCAGACCCTGGATTGTGGACACATTGTAAATATCATTCCAGGACTGCCAACCGTAGCAGTACACAACTGTGAAGAGTACACACCAGAGCACTTCAAATCTTCAGATGCACCGGAAACATACCCAATACTCCTAAATGGCACTCATCTTATGGTGTCTTTTCATACCAAAAATAGAAACATACCACCTAGGATAGTGTTAAATGACATAGTAACACAGCTTTGCAGGATCTCAGTATAGGACATTGTTGTTTATCGTACCGTTTTCATTTATCACACTAAATACTGACTTCGCCTTTGTGACTCCAAGATATTTTTTCATTATACTGCTCGGAAAATGTCCAAATTCCCATTGCATGTGACTTAAAACACATCTGATTTTAAAAAGTCAGTGTAGTGGATTTTTTTCAGCAGTTTCTTTAAATTTTGCCAAGAACCATATTTTTCATTACCTCATTTCTTATATGGACCTTCAGATAGCATAGTGATTAAAGTCTACACTTACAGTATATGCAATCCAAAAAAGCAAAACATTGGTTTTAATTTTCTGTCTTTACTCCACAGGCACATTGCTTTGAATTTACATAATATACATGGCCATCAAAATTCAATTTCTTCCCTCCAGTGTATTTTTCTCAGAGTAATGAAGTCCATGATTGCTAAATTAAACTTTTGTAGATATTTGATTTTAGACAAATGACATTTTTATTTATTGACTGCAAACAAAATTACTTTATCGCAGTGGAATTGCTGAATTCTTTGCCACTTTCAGAACTTAATTTTGGGAAAACTTAATTTGTGAATTTTTTTTAAATTCTGATTTATGTTTTACCACCAGTCATTTTAGCACAGATAGGAACTAATTTTTGCAGATGGCATCCAGAAAGGCAGGACAGTGCCACCTTGGGGTGAAAAGAGTTATCACACATGTTTTAAAATGCACTGGGTATATTTCGTTCGTAGCTTCAGTAAAATGACAAGGCGTGTCTTGACAGGCGTTAAATGTGGGATCTCTCAGCAGCAAATACGTATAGATGATACATGAATGGGAAAAAGCTCTGCATGGTAATTCTCATTGTTTTGCCAGTCTTTGAGTTTTAGTGGTCCTTCAGCAAGCATAGATTGACAGGAACCAGAGCCACAGTAGAAATCAACTGGTCAGACTTTGTAGCTCTGATTTGAACATGTACCGGTACTTATGCAGTTCTCTTGGGCATATCACACTCACAATGCAATTTTGACCAATACTAGTGCTTTGCATTATAGATTAGTTTTCATTGATCACTCTATTTGCATCCCAGTGCCAACACGATACACATGCATGTATGCAAAATGTGAAAAGAGCGTTGTCAAATCAAGCTAGCCCCAGACACACCCTGTCCTCTGTCGTCATTCCAGAGTAATATGCCTTGGGCTGGGCTGAAGGCAGCAGAGTAAAAAGTCCAAATAATTTTCACAATTTATTTCTGTATGTTTTGTGTTTTATCAACTTTTTTCAAGGCCTATCCAGCAAATAGATAGTTGAAATATCCAGTATTCAGCTTGTCAACGCAGCTTGTTTATGTATCATCTTCATTTGCTGGGCTGTACATCTATATGGACTGTAACATTGCAGATGCGTATGCTGGCAGTCTTCATAACCTCAGATGCTTGGCCCTTCAACATCATGTACTGAAATACTTGAGAAATGGTACCAATTGTCAATGCTCTAATCAACATAGTAGTTTCATACCAATTCTCAAAGGGATGTTTTATATAAAAACAGGCCGTCTTTTCTGTATTTCCTTTTAATTACCTTTTTCCGATAATATGCTAAAATCACATTTCAATAAGTGGCATTGTGTATTTCTACTTACTTTGAACATGTCAATCCAAAGGATAAAGTGATAGGGAAATAGAGACCGCATCCACAGGATCCATTTAAATTTTTATAATATAGGTAGGAAGTGATGTAAAAAGATAGCTTTTCCATTCTTTATTGATGTCTGTATATATGAATGAGTCTGTAAAATTCTGTGTATTCTGTTGGATGTACCATTGTCCACTAGTTACTCTGTTGTGTCAAACACATCACTTTTTTAACCAAATCAAAGGAGCTCAATATTAAAAGAGACAGAAACAATCTTTTTTGTTATGTCTGGTGACTTTCATACCCACTTTTTCCACTGTCATCGTTCTATGGTGAAGACAGCAAAACAATATTACTGTTTCAATCTTGTAGCTTTTAATGGCCCTACAGCCTGCTATGGAAGAATTCTATATATTTTGAACTGCCTCTTGCTTGTGACTGGTTTTGGCTGTATCATGGTAACTGGACTTTAACAGATCTGACTGCCTGAAGCTGAGGGACACGTTTGTGTGTATCGGACACATTATATTGCGAATGTCACACTGCTTGTACCAGATATTGTATTCAGTTTCTATCATGTGTAGGTGTGCTGCAGTAGCTGATAGATACCATGGTTTGTGTTGAACTACGAGCAACAGGACTTGCCAACACTGTCAGGCAGTCAATAACAGAGAAATCAATTCTGTGATAGTGAAAACAACAGACATGATACACATTGATATCCCGTTAACTGTCCAGAATGTATCATTTGCAAACATTTGTGTAGATCTGGTGTTGCTGTTTTGACACCCGTGACCCTCCAGCCAATGTTTCAACTTTCGCAGAGTAGACTTTTATGATCGACTGATACTACCGCATAGATGATAGTTACACCTGACAGTGTTGGCTACTCCGCAATTTAGACCATATGACCAATTCCTGTATAGCCGACGGTTAAACGCAAACCACTGTATTACAGGTGACAACACATACTTTCAGCATCCCTGCATGCAATACTGTAAAGGAAATAATTTGTTATTGGTAAAACTCTGGCCCACTTAGCTGAATCTAATTATTTTGATAATGTTGTATTCCATATAAGAATGTTTGATATGAAAGAAGAGAACATGATTAGAAGAGAAATCTTGGCATCTACAGTCCTTTTTTCATATACAAATGGGGATATTATCCCTTGTGTGTGTAATTCATAGCTGTGTCCAGAAATTGGTACATGATATGAATATGTCACGATGTGTCTTCATGCTTCACTGGGAAAGATGTGTACCCATGTGAATGAGATGGTTATCAAGTGATCTTTGTTAACTCACAAGTCAAAAGTAGCAAGTCAGACAACCCTACATGCTATTTCTAGTGTTCCTTTGTCATTAAACTGTAATTTCAATCACTATTAGAAACCATTTGAGATGAAGTTGTGACTATTGAGGTACTGCTGTCACAGCACTTCCATGGTAGACTTGCATGTACTACAGTTGGCTGATGTGTTGACAATACAAGACCACCAAATGTAGATGTTGCATGTGTCAAATGAAGAACAACTTTCTTTCCAGAGATGAAAATAAATAGCGAAAGTGACCCCAAGTCGTGGAGCAATGGTCTGTGAGATGATCATCCTTCTGAAGTAGCGCCCTCTAGAGTTCCAGTTGAACTTTATACAAACAGTACCATGATTGAGCTTCAGGTTATTTTGCTGTCCAGTGAGGTGTGTGAATCGGTGTCAGCAGTCTAGCCTGATCAAAATGAATACAAGGACACTCAAAAAATTGCCATTCTATGTGTTTAATTAAGATAAATATCTGATTCATAATCGTCTTACATTTTCCATTTATAAAACCAATACATAACAGAAAACAGTATACAGACTGTATTCTTGTTCCAGTATTTGCAGCAAAACAATTTTAAAATGTTGTAAAACAATTTAAATTTTGGGTTCAAGTTTGAGAGAGTGATGTAGATTGTATTAATGCCAAGAAACCTAAAAAGACTCTGTTCTGGAAATTCTCCAGATGAAAAGCAACTGAATAATTTTCCTGTCCCTGGGCAAATAGCAATCTTTTTCCAATTTTGATCGAGCTGCACATAGGAAACATGCAAAACTGCAATTTCTCACATGTGTACTGTACAAAGTGCCTAGGCGCTGTATGTTTTGATATACTACATGAAATGCACATATCGCAATAAACATCTCTTCTTTGTCAGTGTCTAGACATTTTAAAATGTTTAGCATGCTGATAACACTCACAAATCAACATTTCACTAAAAGCTTCGACGGTCATTTCTGTATTTCATAATACCCTTCTATCATTACGTCTCAGTGAATACAACAGATTTAAGCCCTTTGCATTCATTCATCTCAAACAAAAACAGCCTTTATACTCTACAAGTAAACATTTCTCTCTTTGTGACCAAAAACATATTCATCCTATTTTACCAATAACTTCAACAGCTCCTAATAAATAAATAGATAAAAGTTTAAGTGTCTACAAGAAGGGGAAAAAACAGAATGGCAAAAAGATACACCTAGATATTTCTAAGTAATAGTGAACTAGGAAACTTGCAGGAATTTGCATCTTCTCAGGTTGTATCCATCGGCAACAAACCATAGTTACCGTCAGACCATTGGATGAAATACCCACAATCCATTCCTACCAAATCTCAATCTAAAATATTGTACTCTTACTTCAAAACCTTTGATTTGCACGTCTTCTGAAAAATAGGCTCTTCCAAAAAATGGTCTCCTCACCTTGATCCAATATCCTAACTGCTGATTGGCCACAAGTGTAAAGGCAGAGAAAGCAAAGTGGACTCCCATAATGCATCAGTCTACCTTTTTGTATGGCTGCCTTCAATTTCACATATCTATTGAGATTAAACCTCTCTAATACAGATTTGGGCTAACACACCCAAGTAGTAATTACTTTATTTACATCCATATAATGAGATAACCCTCTGTAGTATGGAGTTGGGCTGTATACCCGGCTAATTATTACTCTATTTACATAAACACACCCTGTCTCTTTATGCTGTGGAATAAACGACTATCAAAGAAGTCCCATCAAGAATAATTGTAATTTGGAAGTCTACACCATGGCAGAAAAGACTGGTATACCACTGCTTTGGCATAAAGCTAGGAGTACATCTTTTCATGTAGAGCTAAACAATGGTAACTGGCCACATCATCAACCCTGCATCAATATGTCAATGCTAATCAGATGAGATACATGGAGTAAGTTCCAAGTGTTATCCAGTTCTAATTTGAACCAAAGACTAGAAATGCCCAACAAGTTAATGCAAAATACAGCAAATCCTCCACATGAAGGCCAGTGATATGTCTGCTGTTAGGTCCATGAGGAGCCAGGGAAACACTGCTTTGGCAAACAACTTCCAATCTTTGGAATGATAGTTTAGATATTGCACTTCTTCTTCCTCTTTGAAACCAAGCTACCGTGAACTCCCCCCTCTCGAAGCAACTTATCAAGTCTCCCTCCCCATGCTATCAAAAAATCAACCTCCAAAAGTCAATCAATGACTTCCCCACTGATACTGCCCCTTGACAATACTGCGATGCATCACCTTCAAATCCAAGCACATCAGGAGAATGAACTTCACTGAGAACATCACACTAATTCCCAGTCACTTGAAAACATCCATATGTTGACTATCATTTCTATATTCCCCTCAGTATAATCATTTATCTACACACATGTATAGGACACACCAAGTGTTATTCCTAAGTCACACCAAAACCCATTTAGTCCTTGTCTACACTGTGGCCTGCTAGCAAACATTAAACACAAATTACAATAATTAAAAGATATGTCAGCCATTTATCATGATATATTAATCTAAAATGGTCACAGAAAGATCACAGCAAATGACAAACAAAATTAGATTTTAAACAAATGATACCTTAATTTCACAGTACAAAATGAGAGGCCACAAGGGCTGAACCGAACTGTCATAATTCTGATGCCTTAACATAATGGTACTGATCTGAGACCCTACATGTCAACATGGCAAATTAAACTGACTTGAAGTCTTCATAAATGCAATTGTGTTAAAAATTACAATTTCAGTGGGATGGTGATTTCACAGTTTGAATATTTGTAAGCAATGATTTTAATTCTCATCCGACGGGGCATCTATGCATCCCCAAACTGCCGTTTCAGACCAATCCAGGATGGTTGGATTTCCAAATGCCCACCCAATGTCGACAACATTGTCTCTACAATGACAACTCACAGGGCACACACCTGAGAAGTTTGAATTCATCATTGCTTGAATAATTCAACTCTTTGTAGTTCTGATGGAAAACAACTCTACTAATTATTCACCAATGCCTGTACAACATCTAACATCTATGTCAATTTACACAGAATCTACATTAAACTCTACATGTACTTGTAAATCTACATGTAACAATCCTACAATCCACAAACATTACCGGACAAATCAAATCACTACGATTTATGTACATCTTTTTTCTGACTATACACGGACAGAAGTCTGACACTACCCACTAACAACAACCACAAAACTAGGTCTACCAGTATTTACAAAATAATACTATACCACGAATAACTTTTTTTGTTTTTTTGTTTTTGTTTTGAAGTGAATACTCTGTCACCAGTAACTTCTAGAGATCTTCAACTGGCCATAACATCTCTTCAGACTCGCTGGATTTCAAACAATTTCACGTCCGTATCATACCACACAGGGGGATCCACATTCCTTCAGGGTCAAAGGGGTCAGAGTTCAGAGTTTAAAGTAGCAATGCAAATGTTAAGTTAACGTATACATGTATCTTAAATAAAAAATTGGTCTATGTACATAGTTTCCGCTACAAATAAATACACAATTGAAATAAACCTCACCAGTAAAGCAACATGGAAACATTACTATCAGAAAAGAATCATGGTTTTTGATCTCCATGAAATACTGAGCTCTTTTGGAAAGCAAAGGATTACCAAGTCTTTCCCCTTGGCAAATCAAAAAGGTCCTTGTCAAATATGGTTTGACATTGTGTAATGTTTCGGAGGTACAAAATTGCTTTGCATATTCAACTTTGATCAGCTGACTGTGGATGGTAAAGAATACAGGTATTTTGAAACTGATAAAATTTTGATGAGCATATAAAAAGTACACGAAGGCTATTAACTTGAGAACAGACCCACGTCCCAGGGAGAGATGTGATCTACTGGTATACTTTTGATCAAAGACCATGACTTTTCCAAAGCTTCACATTGCAACTTAAAAAAACTTTAATAAAACTTCACTCAAGAACTTTTTGAAACGCAGTTCAGTCAATCAGAACAATTTTCATGAGGTGTGGGTTGAATTTCGCTCCGCAAAGTTCACTCACTGCACTATCATGTCATTGTGTCATGTGAGCAACATGTGTTTAACATGTGGCTGTCAGCATGCAGGAAATAGACAAGCCAGCGCATGTTAAACAGTGCATGTGAGCTTCATGTGATCAGCACGTGATAAAACATGATGCTCACATGCACATCGCATGTCAACCACATGTACAACGCATGGCTTCTTTTGAATCACTGCAGCAAGTTACTTTTCAAGTAATCGAGCAACTGAAAGAAAATTTTGAACAAAACTTGGATATAAACTCTCACACACCATGAAAATTGCTGTACTGAATTCTCGACTTCAAAAAAGATGAAGAGCGAAGTATAAATGATGGTAATCATAAAAACATCAAACAAGGGTTGAAAAAAGCTAGAAACCGGTCACCACAGCACAGTATTGACTAGAAGACGACTGTACAAGAAGCAGCAGACAAGGCTAGTTCAAGGTTAGCATTATGAATCTTTCATGTCTTTGACTCTCTGCACTTCAAAGAGTTTCACGTCCGTGTCATACCAGATCGGTGGATCTATATTCCTGTGATTTTGAGAAAAAGAGAGAGTTGGGGAAGAGAAAGTTTGTCATGAAACCTGGGAAAAAGTATCATGGTTGAGATAGAAAACTTTGATGGGAAAGTATCAAACCCAGCTATGAAAGTATCACCTCTGACTCGGCATGTGTGATTACGACTTTATCAGTCTGCTGGCTGACTATATTTTTCTGCCATTACTTTACTAAACATGGAGTGATCAAGATGTAAACATTCATGGGATTGGGCAAAAGACTATTTGTAACAGAATTCAGGATTGGTTGGTACACTCTACATATCTACTGAACATATTAGACTTTCAGGCAATCACATCATGATTTACAGAATCACTGGAACCAACTACGAATGATATCACCTGATGCTACTTTAATTGCAAGCTTCATAACTATATTCTATGTGCTTATAGCCTGACAGCAACAAATCTAAAGGCAATGAAAGAGTTCTGTGTTGCGATGAGTAATGCTGTAAATGCTGTATGCAAAAGCAGTTTACAATATGATTTTGAAATTTTGCTGGTTTACAGTTATGTTCCAGTATTCAAAATCACGGATCAGTAAACGTGACAATCACCGCAAAAAAACCCAGAATATCATGTACTATGTTTTGATCACACATGAGAAATCTAAAAAAATTTCACTTGAAAAACCCAAGTTTAAATAATGGTTAAAAACATTTCCAAAGGTTGAATTTGTTTGAGAATGTATTGCTGGACACCCTATCAAGATGCATGAACCTAATTACCCCCAGAACCAAGCCTGTTTTATACTCTGAATACCTTATCCCTTTCAATGAACAAGTTTATCTAGGGATAAGACGTGTCGGGAAACCACTCTTTACCAGGTACGTATGGAAACCAAGCGCATTCTTGCTATTCCCAGGTACACCCTCAGAGTTCATAGTTCATTGGAAAACTCAAAATGGTGGCTCACTACTTTGAAGACTGAGCATGCTCAGAGGTGGCTCACTACTCCCATGATGCTCTACCCTCCAAATAAGGAATTAGTACAGACAGGGTGACGATTATAAGCTGGCAGCCAATATCATGACATGCTGTGTGAAAGATGTCTAGAAAAACGTAAGCGTTATTTGTAAGTTTGAACAAAAAAACAGATGATTTATAACAAAACAAACATGAGAAATTAGAATATGTTAATATTAATAATGAAGAGAAATTAACATATTCAGATTTCAGTGAGTATTGTCAAATAACTTATAATAAGGAAGTATGAGCTGGAAACAGGGTGAATACTGAGTATTAGTATGTTAATAAGACAAAAGACGAAGAGATATAGTGGAGAAAATCTGTTCAGGATACATGGTTTGGATTATGTCACATGATGCTGGTAAATTTGAACTCTCCAATCTTTTGACAATTCTAAATTAACCTAAGGGTTGCATACTTGGTGTGACTACGTACTTTCTTGATCAAGATTTTCAGCTCTGGTGATTCAGAGTGATGGGAGAGTGTGCAGATGGAAGTGGGACCTTGAGAATTTAGGTTGACTTATGAAATTATGATATTTTCATAAACTGATACAAAATGTACGTGTCTTATTCGCTTTCATTTTCTGGATAGCAGTTATCAGCATTTCACACACTGTGATGCACAGCTGGATGGGATGCACTAAACAATGGAAGATGAATACCAGAATTCAGAAGCAAATAAAACACCACACTTCCTATCAGTTTGTGATAACCACTTCAAAAGTCGACACAAACTCTGCAAGTGTGCCCTACTCCAATCTCATTCACAATGACATTGTCTCCAAGAAGGATGTTCAAAATTTCAACTGTGGTTGATCTTGACGAGAAATATACAACAACAACAACAATCATGTTTCTTATATTCTATTTCAGTTTTGGGAAACTCTTGTTATTCAGTGACATAATCCACACAGTATTCTGTTACGAGTCTGCAAAGAAAAAACCCAAATTAAACAAAAGCGGAATGTTAGAGTTAAGAATATGAGATTCAGATGGGAAGACCGCCAGCTGTAACTTATAACTGAGGGACATAATTTTACACGTTATTTTGGGTTAACCACCAAACTTTACACCTTACAACCTTTGTGAGTACCCAGGGTTCAGTGCCTCTGTTACCACAGTGTAGGATACCACCCACATTTGACTGGGGTCAAGGGTGAAAACCTCTGTAATATGAAAGCAATTCATTCCTGGGGATGAATGTTTCTTAATTGTGGTTAGGATAGGCTTTGCAATAGTGAAACAGACTGACAATGACAAGCTAGCAACACATTGATAATATTGCTGAGCAGAGCGCCCTCAAACATTTGGAATTTGCGCACTCTTGTTTTTACTTCACAACATGCATGCAATAACATACCTTAGGTAGATGATTCCCCACATATAAGTCCTAAACCACATGGTGGTTCCACTGTTGGCCTGGTATTTACGTATAAGGATTGGATGTGGCACTGGTAGCAGACCAACCAATGTACCGTGCTGCAGGAACTTTAGAATCTCACTCTCATCCGTCAGACCCCTTAGAATGGTAACAATTATCAAATGGTTTACTGTGGTTACTCAGTGATCACAAAGTTGCATGATTTCACTCACAATATCAGGAGTTGTGTTGGCCATGTTTACTTATGGAAGACTGTCAGCAATTTAGTTTTTGAGGCAAAAATTTTTGCATGACCTCAAATTGAAAATCAATGACTGTTTTTTTTAAGTTAAGTGCTTGAATTCCTTCAATGCTGCATTACAAGGACAAAGTTTCCATCTAGTGGCCGTCAAGTACCATCATTATACATTATCATTGAAAGCTGTTTGTAACATTATAAAAGATTGGAATACAAAGTATATTAACACAAGTCAAGCTATGACTGTGAAACTCCAAATCTTTGAATGAATTCTAGCACATTGAAATTTCGTAAACAACAATTTTTTTTTTTTTGTAAATATAGATCACCAAAGCAAATGCATGAAACATTACATACTTGTCAATGCATATTTTTCTACTTGGGGTACCAACACCTGTAGTAATCTCATGATTGTCTGCAGTGGTAGCTTCTGTTTCCAAGATTGCACCTGTAAAGTTCAAGAGCAAGGGAAATGTTTGAGATGTCACTATACTATGCATCTTGTTATCTCATCACACTTATTCACACATACTGTCCATTTGACCGAATGAAATCACACACTGTTACACTGGCAAGACAGTAAATATACCAGTGGAGGTGACATTAAAACTGTGTTTTGACTGTACAAGCTGAGATGGGTGATAGGCTGTACGTACAAGCTACCATGACAACCATCTTACATTTTACTTCCTTCATGTTGTTGTACAGAATACATGTGGGCAAGCACATATATTTAATCATATTATACTGATCATTCAAGACAACTGCATTATGAGTATCATGTTTAGAAGAAGGAGAAGCATGTATGGACAGGTATATACAATACACAAATCACATGCAATCAGTACTCCATGTCCCATCCAGCATACCACATCTCTGACGTCCTTGAATAATTTTGGACATGTTCAAAACTCACTGTCACAACAAACCTGATCTAAACCCTATCATTTCCAGATACCTGTACGTATGGCTCATCATAGAGAGCTCTTACCCAGTCAGTGGTTGGTCTCCAAGTCTCGCTGGCATTTGAAGCTTGTCTTTTCAGCACACTCTGGTTGCTGCTAATGCTGATGGGGGAGTTAGGTGATGTAGGACTGCTCACAGACTGAGGTCTGGCCGTAGCATTCCCTACAGTGGATTTGTACTCCTCGGCCGCTGAGCTCTCTGTATCACTGGCACTGATTGGACCAACTCCAGCCTGCATGGGAGGGTATTGTCACTGATTGCTCATGTCTTTTTCAAAGAAAAGGTGGCGACTCAAATCGTCTCAGTGAAACAAGTAAGTAATCTATGACAAAATATTTCCTTATGTTAAACTATAGGTATGTGATCTACAGCAAGGAACAGACTTTTACAATCTATTTGTTTCAGTGTGTCAAATTTTAAGATTTAAACACAAAGTAGACTGATTGGTCGAGAGGCTTAAACACTTTGACAAGACTATATATATATACTTTTATACATAAATATACTTTCATTGCAATTAAAATTGGCTTAGAAAATTTGTTTTTCATGTTTGGTTACAATTTCTACACTGTTCATGCCGTATGAGTTACTGGAACCATGTCATATTTGGTCATCACATCAAAATAATATCACTTTCATTGAAAGGGTATTTGTTATCATATGCTGATAAAATCGCTATAGTAGCAGTTTGTATTTGCTCACTATGTTTATGGCTTTGAATATATCACCTGATTATACTACAATTGGTTAACCCAATATTTGGATTAAAACCAAACCAAATCATGTGCAAACATACAGGAAAGATTTAGGAATCCAAGCATTTGTTGCAAATGCTTGGTTGTTAGAAATGCGATAAGTAGAAAAAGCCTAAGGCCACACCACTGTGAGAGGATTCACAAAAAGGTTAGAACTTATCAGAAAGGGACCTGACTTCATAAATGTAACCTTTATGTATAGCACCTTTTCATTTCCTAAACCAATTACAACTAAAGATTTCCACACAAGCCAAGATAAGGGTCAAAGGAAATAGAGAATGCAAATAAACAACAGAGAAATATCATAAGAGGTTTAGTGCAAGAAACGACACTATATTTGCATCTTGTAAGTCATTAGTCAAAGTACAAAAAAGAAATCAAGTGGAGTTATTGATGTGAATTACTGTGCAAGTTTACTGTACCTGAGGACATGCAAGGGACACATGTGCATCAGGCTATTAATAGTGGTGGGGGGCGGGGAGAGAAAGGAAAATATGTATGTATCATAACATTGGCAAAACAAAAGTAATTATGATGATATAAAATCACTCTAAGGTAGTATGCGCCTAAAATGTGAAAGCCTTCAGCTTTTGCTCAAACTTTCTTCAACTATGGGGTAAAATGAAATTTTTGATTTCTGAAAAACTAAGACCAAGAAAATATTACTCACTCCAAGAGCATTAAAATGAGCCCCATAAGGGGTAGATCAGAAAAGAATTTCAAAAATTTTAGTGTCTACAGATCTGTCCCTGAGACGCATTCCACCTTAGGCAATTTTGATACCAATCTTTTGGCAAGTACAATAAAGTCTATATATTTGAGATGTATTTTCAGAGAATAGTGCTAAGATGGAGAAAAAATTTGTACAATAGTTGTTTTTCCTCATCAGCTTGTCTTTCTTGTAGATTCATCACACATGCTGAACATGGCATGCAGATTGTATACAAAAGACGAAATCTAACATTGATTTATCTGATGTTATTCATATGCACATTGGACAAATGCCAACTATGTGGCATCTTGACTGGTGTACTTTTCTTGACTTACCTGGGAGTTCTCATCGGGAGGTTGCACTGCATGGGTAGCACCATTGGTTGCCAAGGCTTCCGTTGGTGGAGCCCCTAACTCTGTCCTTTCAGTCATCTTCTCAACACCTATGTCAAGGTGAAAAATACACACATACATATATAACTCATTGACTAGACAAGTCACTTGTTTTTCTTTCAAAATCATCTGATCTCTCTCTCTCTCTCTCTCTCTCTCTCTCTCTCTCTCTCTCATATGCACGATATCATCTTAAAACAAGAACACACTGCATTTTATAAAAAGTCTCCAAACAAGGATTGACAAGTCTACTGTACAAATACTGTGTAGTTGGTTTCCTTTGCTTACCAGGAGTGGCAGCCAATGAGGCTTTGAGAGTGCCGGGCTCTGCCTCAGCTGCCGGCACAGCCCCTTCCATGCTGGGTTCTACATCTCCCGGCGATGAGGAAGAGGACATTTTCCGTCGACGACTCAACGCTTTGCTGATGGATACATGGTCAGTGGGTAGATTGGCAAGTTGGTGGAACACACTTCTCTTACGGATGATTGTGTACACCAGATTTGCATTTCCTATGTGAAGAAGAAAAACAAAAGAAATTTCCTGTAGTTTAACTGCCAGTGTTTACAAAAGTTATATCTACTAATATCAATACTCACTTTGCGCTACCTGTGCGCAAGACCTCATCTTTGTATACAACACGGCAGTCCAGATCTCAATCCTTTCACCCCCATTTTACTGTACAGAGGTCCAATGTTGCCATAGAAAACAGTTGAATTGGGTAAAACCATGGTGGCAAAAAGGGTTAAGCCAGTGAGTACCAGTACTTCGATACAGGAAAGTTCAAAATTTTCTCTCATTCAGTGTTCTTTGAAATTTCGTTTCTTTTGAGATAAATTAAGAAAGTTTTGCATTCAAGAAGCACATTACCTAAAATATATGGACATTTGAAATTTGCAATCTTACCATCAAACTGGTACTGGATGATATTGTTGAAAACTTCGAGAAGGAAGAAGACCAGGTGGTGATTGGTTGGGTTGGAAAATAAAAACCACGGTGTGGAGAACGCTTCCAGTAAATGTAGTAACTTGTTAGCAGCTACCATAGACAGACTTTTCAGATATGGTGAAACTGTCAGTTGCAGGAAAAATAGTGCACAGAGAAATGCCTATGAAAATTCTTGAATAATTAAACAGGTGTACATGTGACTGATATTTGTCAAAGTCAGCATTGAAACTGTAATCGCAGTGCAGTAGATGATGAGTATACTGTGAAAAAATTGTCTCATTTTGTTGTCTTTCCTACAGATTTTAGGCAGGAAACATCATCAAAAGAACATTACCAAGCTGATGCACTGGATCAGATTACAGTACCCAAGTAAATAAAATCACACAACACAATAGGAAAATTAGATGAAAGCTGATTCAAGGCATATCTGCAAACAAGCTTCAAAAGGGTCTATCATAAATAACTGGGTCCATGAATTGCACTTATTTGCATATTACGTTAAGATTATGGCTATTCAGATTTGTGTGTTTCAATCAGAGAAGGGATAAAATACAAGAAGTTATGGACTCACCATTGACAATAATGGTTAAGAGGCAGTCAAAGAGAGGCTGTAGTCGCTGATGACCTGATGTGATGATTTTATGAAATACCTGCGAGAAGAGTGGGAAAGAACAGTGTGTATGGATACAGTGCTACATATCACAATTAGATATCCATGACAAATCCTTGAACATATTCAAATTTTGAATCTTTGGATTGCATTTGTAAAGTCTTTCTCTGATCCTTATTGCATGTACATTTTAAGATGACAGTACTTCTTGTTATTTGTTTAAAATTGCAACAATGATCTTAAGACTACAGAATTCATTCTTGATTGTATTCTGATTTGAGAAAGAACAAACAAAACACTGACTATAATACATATCACGTTATCATAAAATTTAAAAAAATATTGACTTTGGAAACAGGAAATGGCATTGCACTTCTGTGAAAGTGACGAGGATTAGAGGCAAAGACTGCAGCTGACACTTACGATGATGAGAATCTGCATGTGTACCAGTGAAGACAGGTATATCCATGGGTACTCGCACACTGTATGGTTTGTTTAAACGTACACCAAAGTTACGTTCACCACTCAATAAGAGCAGGATAAACACTCCTATGTGCATCAGACCAACACGAGCTGTAGGAAAAGACACAATTATACAGATTGGAAAAAACCAAGCACAGTCAAGTCTGATTTTAGATTTGATGTTCAAGTCTGTGACAGCAGAATTTCTTTTACTTTCTGCTTGGATAAGGCAGTGCATGTACTATTAATGGTGGTGGGGGGAATACTGAGATTCGGCATTGGGGTACTGATTACAATAAGTCTGATGACTGAAGACATCTAATTCTCCCTTGCATAATATCATTTGGAGTGTTTTCTTTTGTCAACCTTACATACAGGTTAATTTCTGAAAGCAATCAAGATTCACCCTTTTGCAAAATAAAAGACTTTTCACCCTACCAAAATTTAGTTACATTACATAACAAAGTTCATCACATGGCTGCCCTCTAATCTATTGCAAAAAGTTATTCACAACAATCTGATAACATGAAAAAAAATTATGTTGTGGATGTGGATGCTGATTGGAGTTTAGCATGTTGATTACAGTTTAAAATAATGGCCTTGAACTTTGCAAAAATGCCCTGTGAGTCATTGTTTGGAATATCTTCACATCCTTGTAAGTTTTGTACTCACATTGGTCAGCTCTGGCATCATTGAGGTGATACAGAATGGGAACCAGTATGTCCAAGACATCGCTGCTCTTCAAGACGTAGTACAGGAATTTCTTGTTTGCATCGCACATCTTCCAGAAGAGGACGAGCAACTCCTGGTGGAAGTGGACTTTCTTGCAAGATCCCGGTAGGTAAGTCTTTAACAGGAGAAGCAAATAGTCATATATAATGTCATCCAATGAGGCAAGATTGCAGAATACTGGGTCCGTGCTAAGTTTTATTACAATTCAAACAATCTTAGGGGGTATATTTGTATTTATTCACCATTAACAGCACCCTCAGATAAGCACTGATTGAACAATAAGGAGGGTGTGACCCTACTGACTTCAGATGAGCCTAAATGAATACTGTTAATGACGTTGTTAGTCTAACTGACAACACCTATTATTTGTTCATACTTGTCCTACCCTTTCTGCAAGAGTAGAATACTACTAAAGTGGGAGAATCAATTTAAATGTGTAATGTCAAATTTCTATTAAATGAATAACAATTAATGTCTGTATTGGAAAGTCAAGCTGAAGTTAAGTATCATTGTTTTGGACTTCAAATTTTTTTACAAAGACAACTAACAATAGGATTTGATGCAGTCAGCTTGGTTTCCTGTCAGTTTACAATTGCTGGTTTTCTCACGCTAATGCACCATTCCTTACCTGTATGAGTGGATTATTCAAAAGTCTTGTCAAACCACGGAGAATGAAGTGAAAATCTTCCTCTCTGTGAATTCTGGACAGGTAATTCACGAATAAATTATCTGGAATGCCATGCTGTGGGATATAAAAAACAAAAGATATCCTTAAGTCACACAATCCTTGCAATCACTGGCTGGAATAGATTATGGCTAGTATACTTTTTGAATACACGGCTGAAATTATGAAGTCAATTTAGGAATCGCTGGAAATTTCCCTGCATCAACACTATGCAGTCCGTGTAACATGTAACATTTCTTGTGTCCTGTGTCAATGATGTAATTTGGAGCTTGGAGGGCAGACTGATGTTCACTTGTTAACTGTGGCACTCTGAATCCAGCTCAGTGAAACAGCTGCAGCAACCTGTCCGGCATAATCCAGGCACGGCACTCTATACTCACATCGCCAGCTTCCATGGAGGTTCCATTAGCCGTGCCGTCCACGGTCACTGTCTGGCTCTGTCCAGAGTCGTGATCCAAGGTGACCACCAGCAGCTGGGCGGCCACTTCTACCAGGGGTTCACGGAAGTCATTGAACATGAGGTGGTTGTATGGGACTCCATAGCCGATGGGGTCATATGCACACACAGTGTTGAGTAGAGAGGTGAACAGCGGTAGTGCATGTCTGCCAAATCAAACAGTCATCAGAAAAAATTCAGTTACTTCAAGAAACCACTGAAGAGAGTCTTATAAGATGAACTATGAATAAATGTCAGGTGTCACGGTCAAATTTATTCCAAAACATACATTCAATATACTTTCAACATTTGCATGTAATTCTAATCATATTCATGACTGTACACTTGATCCAGGATTACAAAAATATGATATTATCACAAGGATTAAATGGAATAATGGAATGTTAGACAGTGTCGAACAACATGGACATCACATTTGCAAGTAACTGTTCAAGCACAGTCCATGGAGGGACTGTGGTTCAAGGCACAGTTTGTGTTTACCCCTGAACCTACAAGCTGGACATGGAGTATGTGCAACCATTCTTACAATTGTACTGCTGCAAGGAGAGCATACATCACAATCTCACCAAATTTAACACTGATGCAAATGCACTGCTGTACTCACCTGTTTTCTGATGAACAGAAGTAAGAAATCCAAGGGTTCGGGTTACTGTGAGCATCAGCTGAGCAAAGAAATCACAAACAAACTTTCAGATTAGTGTACAGCAGATACTCTCATTGAATATGCACCATTCTGAACACACATATGGGCATTAATTTCACACTTATGCTACAGTAAATGGTAAAATATCTTTATGCTTTGGTTTTTAAACTTCATAATATTGTGGTTGTGAATTGAATTGAATTGGAATGTATATGCAGAAATTTCCCCCATCAACATTATGTATACATAATCACTGATGGCTCTTTACTTCACTTTCATCAGGCCAAACAAAAAAAATATGTGCTGTTCCGATTACATGGTTTTCAAAAATAGGGTAGGTAGGTAGGGAAATTTTTTTTTTTTCATTTTTTTTTATTTGTCAATGTGCATTTTGTACGCGTTCAAACAAACTACCAGTGAACAATTTCCTCATGAAACGCACTCAAATTGAATACCAATATATTAAAATAAAATATTCATCAGTAGAATTGAAGTGTGTGGTTTATTAGACTGCCACGGAAATTGATATGGCTGAATAACAATTCTTTGACAGGAAAGTGAACTGTTTATCCAAAGGTAAATCCTCAGCTTTTTGCAGTCACTCCCAAGAAAAACGCACATACTTTACGTTGAAGTTGTTTGTAGCCTCGCCAACCTGTATATTTGTCTGCTGTACTTCCACCACGGCCCAGCAGCATCACTGGCACATTCAACTCGAATAGAGTACATTTTACATTCAGAAAAACCTGGACGGTGTTCCTCCAAAATTTCTTCGAATGTTCAGTTCTGTTTAACAGAAGACAAAATCGACCTTTCTTTGCCAGGATCGCATTTGCGAAACAAAATTGAGTACACGTTATGTCCATCACGAGTCACCATTTTGTTTGAGACGAAGCCTGCTATAAGTAGGGATACCAGGCCCTTTTTGTTCTTGGTTAAACTTACATGAATTGTATGTTTTCTTGAAGATCTTGTCCCAGGATTCAAAAACCTGTTTGAATGATGGTTCTATCTTGTCTACTTCCAGGGTTATGATTTTTTTTTTTCGACTTTTTTGGACAAATGGTCAATAAATTTCAACATATGGCTAAAAGAGTCATTTTGTGGGTATATCCCTATGAAAAAATATAGTTGTATAATAACATTAATTCTCTAACTAATCTGCTTTAAAATACTTTTGTGCAATATATTGTAAGAGTACGGTATAAGGAGCTTTTGTTTTCTTTACACAGAGACTTGAAAATGCCAAAAATTTTGTGAGACAGAGTTGAAAATTGGACGGCACCGTGTATACTACCAGTCAAAAAGCTATTTTTTGCCATTTTCAAACTACTGTAACTTTCAGAGTTTTTAAGCTAGCTCTGTCAAATTTTGGACAGTTAAACTTGAGTAATAACAAAAAAGAATAAATATATTTTAGATCTGTAAAATTTCTTAAATGTTACATTTGAGAAATTCTGATATTCAAAAAATAGTGACAACATCACTGTTCGCTCCCACATTGTTATCAAAACAAGCCAACAATTGTATGAAACATGGACATACATATACAGACAGACTGACATACACAGACTGGCACAGAGTGATGACATTGACCCCAAGTGTGCCTTGGCCCATGGAGAGTGATAAAGATATAACAAACAGCTGAATGTAATGATAAATAGTTAAGTATAGGCCTATACAGGCACTGAGAGTGAATATGTTACAGCAATTTGATTAGTTTCTTTTCCTTTTCTACTTCTGTGATAATATTTAAGACAATCAATCTGCAAGGCAGTTTATGTATTGACAAATATGTTATCTTTTACAAGCACACAGTAAACTGTTCTTGATTTTTCATTTACAATATTTGACATAGACTGAAATACATAACATGCAACCAATGTTTACACTTTGCCCATACACCAGATACATGGAGAAATTTCAACATACAATCATCAACTAAGAAACCCTACAGGAAAAAGTAAACATTGTTTTCTTCCAGAACAGCTGGTACATCCACATCTGGAACAACTTACAAACTTAACCAATTACACAAGGATGATGACACAAGAGATAAAATTAAACTGTGATGAATTTGACTATTCCTTTCAAATCCTTACCTAACTTGACATCTTAAACTAAAATACACTGCATGGTTAATTGTGCACAAAAATACATCGGGGTGGACCATTTGATAAGGGATGGTGTCTGGAAGATCGATGAGGTACATTATCTTTTTTATCTGATCCATTGTACATTCTTTTTGCCCCACTCTCCCACCTTTTCTTTTTGTCAAACCTTCTCTGGCTGAATTTTTTATTGGCATTTGTTTGGAATTTTTTCAAAATCTGCCAGGATTTTTTTACTGCATTTCAACACCAAAATCACCACATTATATACTCTTAGTTCCAGTAGGTATAAAATTACCCCCAAAAATCTTAAAAATACATAATGAAAGATATCCCAGTAAAACTGAAAGTTTCGCAAAGTTGCCTAAAATTCAAAATTCCGGATTTCAACTTAATTTCAATATATCTTATTAACAAAAACCCTAAGGACCGGTTTACTAAATATCAAAGCAATCAGACTGGTAAATTTTGAGAAACAAATTTTTTGACTAAAAGTGAGAAAAATTGCCCCCCAAAATACAAAATTGCAGATTTCATCCTAATTTTAAATATATCTAATTAAAGCCCCAGTATTTGTAACTTTTAACCTTTTTTTATGTTTGAAATTACATATTATTCTCTTACATCCATCGTGAAATGTTGTTCAGTAAAGAAATAAGCCAAATTTGTGCTCCTGTAGTGACATACAAACGCTAAATATTGCCCGATCGAGTTGGATTGCCGCGCGGGTTTGTTGACAATTTGTAGGCTGCGCACGTGATCGAGAACGCCGATACTGATGACATCATCGAGCCTGCAACATTCCTGGGGCCTTGCCATGCCACGCCACACGGCCCGGGTAATCGCCCATGGTCGCCGGCTGAATGACCTGCGAAGGGTTTTATTCTGTTCTTCTCCGCTCAAATACGTAGTGCTACTGTGTTTCAGAGGATACAGAACTTTGGCAGAGGAGGCTAACGTTATATTCTGGTACCGTGTGCGTTATATACGGATTATTCAAACTGCAGTCGGCAGTGCACCGATGCGCACCCTGCAGTTGGTCAATTAGAACTCCGGGTACCGATGTAAAATCAAGACGACACTATATACACTTGGCTTTCTTCTTTAGGCAAATAGCTGTCAAAATTGAGTAACTTGAAGTAATAAATTTCAGCTGATTGTTGCTTTAGCGGCAAGGTGATTGCGAAATCGAAGCAACATAGTTTGGCAATGTATGGTAGGCTGTCGAATGCAGTGAACGCGATGGCCTTTGGCAGCAAGTAAGGGAACCGTCAGTATTTACGACCTGGGGGTCATTCAAAATTGAAAGTTATAAGGGGGTGCTCAAAATGTTTTTTCTTTGTCTTACTATGTCCTCAATGACATAATGATTAGTTGATTATATATATTTTACTCTGATACATATTAAATGAAAAGCAAATAAATACTCTAACAGTACAAATAAATATCAACTAGATGAAGCAAGGCAAAAAACTACAAGTAGGTGCTACTACTAGCAATACTTATTATGAAAGAGAAGATAGTGACGATGAGAATGATATCGTTGTTCATGTACGCAATGGCACCAGCGACATTAAAGATGAGGATCAACAGTGGTGATGATGATGTCACACAGTAGTTTTCTGCAGTCGTTACCAGGGTTGGAAGGAGAGGCTGGGTCATGGAGAAATGTTCTCGACAGATATCACTATAAGTGCACAGGATCTAGGACAAAACTGAACTGTTGTGAATTCAACCTTTACATTATCATAGAAATATATATTTTATTTTACTTTAGTTCAACAACCATTTGGACATTTAACCATACCATAATGACATGCTACCCATCCAAATTTAACAATACTATATGGTCGGAGACTGCTTATTAGGTGAGCTTTTATATCTACATATTATTAAATGGGCTCAGGTAAGCCAAACTTTCTGTTAGAGAGGGGGTTACTCAAAGTCATCATGGTTGGCTGGGGTGCGACTCAAAATTTCGGAGTTTCTAATGTAATTCCTCCGACCCCCAGATCGTAAATAATGACGGCTCCCTAAACAGCTGTGAACGCCTGAGTCAGAACGATCGGGACCAGTATACGCACTGCTGTATCTCAGCGAAAATTTAGAAAAAAACAATGGAGCTACTGCTAAGAAATTTACAGACTCGTGGCTCTTGATGCATCAGTTACTGAGCTTTATACTGGTAAAAAGGCATTCTGAATACAGCGGTAAATTTCCTCCAAAACGACAGGATAAACACGCGGGCATTCTGCAATGGACGCTGTCAATTTACCTTGCTGCAGGCCCCACACCAATCTCGGCCCGGCCCCGCTGCACTTGTACAGTCTACTACCTCCATGTAGTACAGCCTTTACAGGTCTAGTATCATGCCAAACACACAAAAAACAACGTCGCAGTGTAAATTCCGCAGGTCAGAACCGTTGATCATAAATTTTCAGAACCAGTGCAGTTTAAAAGTTTTGTATTGATCACTTCATTTAGGTTTATGTGAATGACTTTCTCATCGAGCTGCGTCCATAATTGTCCCGGGCATTGTCCATGTAAATTTGGGGCCTGCCTTAGCTCCCTCCGATCGTCTGTAGACTACAGCCTGAGCATATTGTACAGTTGTGAAAGTCAGATATGTATCATGAATTTTATACAAAAATATAAACAACAGAATCAAACCAAGAGGTTAGTTTGCTGTCGGGCCGGGTGCGCAGGGGACGACTTTGCAGTGAGGCCGGGATCTCTCTTGTGTTCGAACTTCCATCGCATCGCAGCTAGCCGATACTTGTTGTACTACTGTAGTCCTTGTGAGGATTAGATACCCGTTACGTTCGATATTATTTTGAAATACTTTTAAATTTAATAAGTAAGACTTTTGTACTGCATTCAAGATATAATTTTTCCTTTCTGAGCGTTTTCAATTACGGCAACGATATGCGAAGTTGATAGGGTGTGTTGCCTGCAGCGTAGCCTGGCCGTACACAAAACTTCGTTTGAGTAGACGGAGCAGAATCAGTCCATCATATACTCCATAATGGAAGAAACGACTAGTTCAATGATAACAATGGTGAAGTGTTGAATTTTTATTCATATATGTTTTTTCTCTCTCAATTCATTCAGCAAACTTGATCTCCGTACCATCGGTCACAACGTGCAGTGCCTTGCATGAAGCTTACAATCGACTGCCTCCGTCGTTAGTTTAGCTGTTCAAGACGTTTGTTTGCACGGCTCATTATAGTCGGAACAATCTGTAAACACTTACATATTTATATCTTTCCGGTATTTCACCCAACTTTCGCGCGTTTTTAGCTGAGTCTCCAGTTTCGATGGACCAGACCTTTTCGAAGAGCGTATGGTTTCTACGGACGCCACAGTAAAACTTGCGTAGATGTGGTTGAGCATGCGCGGTGGTGTGATTACGTTTCGTTTCGTGTGTCAACAAAGCTGACTTCTGGTCCGGACAAGAAGTCATTTTTCACTCCTTTTACTGTTCATCGTGAGGCGGGCTGGGCATGCAAACCATGCGATTCAGTATTAATTATGGTCTACTTTCACATACTGAGGATGTCATTTTAATCAAAAATATGAAAAAAATTGTTAACAGTTACAAATACTGGGGCTTTAACATAAACCCTAGGAACCTGTACACTAGATATCAAAGCTACCAGATCAGAAGTTTTAGGAGAAAAATTTTTTGACCAAAAAAGACAAAAATTGCCAAAAAAATTTAAAAAAAAATTGCCAGTTTCAACATACCTTCAATACATTATATTGAGATTAATCTTAGATACCTGTATACCAAATACATGTATCATAGCTATTAAATCAGCAGTTTTTGGATTAAAAATTTTTTATCAAAAATTGGGAAAATTGCCCCAAAATTACAAATATGACAATATCAATACAATTTGTACAAGCATGACTGAGGTCATTCTGAGGAACATGAATATTAAGTTTCATAGCAATCAGACGAGCGATTTCAGAGAACAAAATTTTTTGACTAAAAACGGAAAAAATACCCTAAAAATACAAACATGCAAATTTCATCCCAATTTTTGCACACATAATTTAGAATACCTAAAGAACTCTGCATACCAAGTTTCAACCAAATCTGACCAATGCTTACTGAGTTTTAGCCACTTGCAGGATTTTTCCTTTTTCCCCCTCATTTGCATATTTTTGGCACTGACATGTTCATTTGAACAAATTCACATCTCCACCCCTAGGTGCACCTGTACACCAAATACTAAGACAGTAGGTGCTACGGTTTAGGAGTTTTTGATCCGGACGGACTAACAGACATACATACATACTTACATACATACACACAGACGCCATTTTGCCACCTTATACGAATACTTCCCATTTGCATATATACATATGCATATATGGGAGCGTAAAAACCAAAAATCATAGGAATATGAATAAAATAAGTCATTGTTCAACTGATCAACTCACAGTACAGAATAATCCCCCTGGAGCTGTCCTTTTTTGACACAAGAATATTACTCCCCCCTAAAAAGCTGTCATCTTGTTGTACTCAATTTTCCTTTAGCATTGAAATCTAGAGTCGGGGTTATGATTTTTCCTTTCCTTTCCTTAGATTTTTCATTCTCTCTTCATTTGCCCGTCTTTCAACTTGTCTTGTTTATCAATTCCCGATTCCTGCACTACCCCTGTCTGACATTTTCCCCAGTTTACGTTAATGCTGTTTAAAAATAAAGGTTGTTTACATACATTTATTATAATAATAACCATGGCATGCTGGCATGCTGACTTTATTCCCATACATCATTGAAAGAGTATTCATTTCTGTTGTCAAATATCATTTTGTAAATTTTGTGTAACATCAACAGATGAAAAATGAACACAGTTTAATGTTCGCAAAACTACCAGGGTTAACGTTTGAAAACAGCTGATTGTAGCGTACGCGTTGGCAGTTAGGGGCTGTTCAACGAAGTACGTACGTACGGCAAAATTCACGGTAAATTCCAAACGCACAGATTTTGAAACTACTCAGAACTGACCTTAACACACAGTTTTTGGTGTACGGGTTTATATTTTAATGATAGAATGACTATAAAAAGTAAAATTGACCAAAATTTTGCTCGATTCACTATCACAAAACACTTCCGGGTTTTCACTTGGCCTGCATAATATGGCCGCGCTGTGCATGACGCGGTTCGGAAATGACAACAAGAATGTAAATGAAAGATTACATCAAAAAACGGCCATGAAAATGCTTCAAACTTTCCACAAATTTAATATAACAGTTGCTGTTTGGTATACTAACTCCGATCACTGAAAATTGTCCCTGCATTTTAGCGAAAACCTACCTACAAAACGCCGTTTAGGCACTGAACAACATACTGTAACGAGCCATTCCATTCTAACATAGGAAGTAGTGACCTGAGAAATGTACGTGCCGCAGTACGGCACGCTGTATGGCGAAAAATAATGCTTGATTTTGAGCGCTAAAATGACACGATATTTTTTTCTTTATTTTCAAAAAAAAATCCCATGGTAGAACGAGCAGTTGAATTGGAAATTTTTTATCGAAAATTTTATTGAATTAGACCTAATACTTTTTGAGATACAGCAGTTTGAAAACCGGAAACCGTTCAGTGTGCAACAACTGTCAGTGTCATGTCGCAAGTTTTCATGAGCGTCTGGCATCACTTCTATAAGAATGACGTATTAGTTCTCGCGTGATTCGCGCGATTTGTCATAGTTCTCGCGTGATTTCATGCGTTTCACGTTTTTTCATATCGTTATTTTTACTTCCGGGTTTACGAGGCTCTAAAAAGTCTAGGGTCGGGGGGTTAAAATTGGGGTAGGTCGGGTAATCGGAACAGCACATATTTTTTTTTTGGCCTCATCTCAAATATACTGGTAATAGCCCATTCATGACAGAAATATCCTGTTTTATTATGTCAGCCCTCAATGGTGAAACATACAAATCCCTTTGTTTAACTGTTCCATCACCATGGTTAAGCCCAAACCAATTGTTATCAATAACAACCGTAGACTTGTTTACAGGGAAATTAGGGTTAGACTGACCAAGTTATACAAACTGGACTTACCCACAGGTGGCAGATACATGGCTTCTGAGAAACATGTCAACAGCAACTTCAGCAACTCATTCCTGTTGACGTCAGCTTGTGGGAAACTTGGCGGAGAATTTGCGAATCCCACACCGGCTTCCCAGATGTACTCACAGCTATCGATAGACTGTGGATCTTCTGGTTTCTCCTGGTAAACTTATTGAAAAAGTGTATGGGAATGAAGTCAGGGGTTGCTCGGAATATTTGTTTCAGACAAATTCTTGTAGAATACAGTAAATGAAATGATAATCCAAATGCATATATTAATACATCATTGATGGAAATCAGTTATTACAGTGGTTTTACGACTTATCCGGACACCAAACTTGCTAATTACCCAGCAATTGGCTGATGATATTGAGACTTTGATCAGTAATACCAAAGCACTTTGTAATTCACCTCAAACTTGATATTTGATCTGGCTGCAGTAACTCCATGGGTGGCAAAGTGTAAACACAGACGCCGACATCTCAGTGCATACAGTGATAGCATAAACCAATTTGAGACATGAGTTTGCACTCAAAGTATTCAACAGTGTACCCATACAAAAATTGCTGAACAAAGTGATGAAAATGGCACAGGACAAATACAACTTGCATTGCAGTAAACCTGCCCACTGCACCAAAAAGATTTCTGTAACTTCAACGGACATCATGCTGATTGAAAAGTCCTACTTCAATACTTTTCCGCTCAATTCGTGCTGATTTAGGCACAATTATTGAACACCACTCAAACTTTCAATCTCTTTCCTAAATCGACTTACACCCGAAGAAATTGTAAAGGAAGCTAGAATACAGAAAAGATTTTCAATCTCTCTATCTTCATGAACGGGCATTCCTCGATCACATTTATGCTGATAGACAATCATTGCCAAATGGCAGCAAACTCAGCAACGATTCCGAGCTAAACTGACACAGTATTTCATTCCCTGCATCAAATGAAATTGAAAACACAATCCCATCAGTGACATTTGGTAAAATTTTCACATGAATCATATCTTGAAATAAAAAAAGTGAAACAAAGACATCTTGTACTTTGCCGATCAACAGCACAGTGTGAACTGTGAAGTGGCATCTGCATTGCCTGCACGTAAAAGCAACTCAGTGTACTCAGTATCAAATGGTCTGCATCTTATGAAAACAACAACTGGCAGTGAAAGTTGTAATAGTCACCGGTAAAAACTCTTCACAGATGAAAGGATAATTGCTTCAAATGAATGAAACTGCAGGTTTTAGAGGAGGAAAACCAATGGCGGATGCGTGGAGTGGGAATATTCTATTTGGGTGACAGAGACGGAGGGTCATAGGATTAAATAAACTGGATAATGTAGGATTTTCCTCACAATGCTGTAACAGGAATTCCAATGTCAGCTTGTTTTAATGTTAGTAATAGTTTTTCTGCTCTGAAAAGTAATTTAACAAACTCTAACGACCCATTGTACTCTCCTATTAAACCTCTCCGTGTGTTACCGTGTAGTAACACGGATGAACAGCACACATGTACATATGTTAGTTTTACTGAGGAATGCTGTTCAGTGGAATGCCAACCCCTGGTCACAAATTAGTTTATGGCACTAGTATGATACTTATCGGTGACTTTGTATACACATTGTGTACCCCATGGAGCACTCATGCAGCCAGATCAAGTATCAAGCTTGAGGTGAATTACCGAAGTGCTTTGGTAATTACTGATCAAAGTCTCAATATCGTCAGCGAAGTTGCTGGGTAATTAGCAAGTTTGGTGTCCGGATAAGTCGTAAAACCACAGTAAACATTATAGGATTTTGAAAACAACATCAAATTTTTAAAAACTTCTTTGACAAGGCCTGACAAACACCATAGCTATTTATTGTCTACACAATGTGACATATGGATGCCCTCTGTTTTGATGAGTATGGTTGAATGATATTTAAAGTTGAACTCACCGGTCCACTTTTCTTGTGTGACGAGACAGTGAAGTCAGGACAGAAGAGGAGATCTGCCAGGGCATTGAGCAGAGACTGTGCAAGTGGTATTGACTCTCCATCACGCTGCAAACAGAAATGACAGTATCCAGCATCAGTAAATAAATCTTACTGCAACTATTTGCTGTTGCCAATAGTCTAGACAAGAAACATCAGAAACCAAGCAAACAGATGTTTCAAAGACTAGAAATGGACAAACGTCACAGCATGTTGGACAGAGTTATGAAAATTTTCATTCAAACTGGTAGATCAACAGATGATGCATAACAACACATTGTTAGTTGACAGGTTTTAAGTCATGTTTCCCTGAAAATTTTACCCCTTTTCGAAATGAATCATGTGAAATGCAACGAATTAAGACTGATGACACTTTAGTTTTAAAATTACAACACAGAAAAAGCAAATGCTGTTTTGCATTGCACAAGCTCAACCTGAACACACCTACTATGTTGAATTAATCCTATTACTGTTTTTGAACCAAAATTTGTTCTGATTTTCAAATCTTACACCACTTCACTTGGTAAATTTTAAAACTACATGAAATTTCACTATCATAATCCTCACTTGAGAAAACTGCGATTCAGTGAACTGACTGTATATGATTCTGTAACTGACTATGGTATAATTTCACTTGATTTTCATACAGACAGCAGTACACTTTTATGAAAGCATTAGGGCACATTGAAACACACAACAGAGCAATATCAAAAACCTGTAGGTCGGAAAGGCATCAACAGATGTAGATCAATGTGAGTGGGAAAAAATAGTCTTGTGAGATACAAAGATATCACGTGATGCAATGCGCTTGACAAATATGAAGAAATACTTGGAAATACAAAGTCAATATGACAGAGTACAATAAGCATTGTTAAAAGCGGCATATTACTGTTAGCAACGCTTGAAATGCGCAATATTTGTGCTGGTTAGATATCATTACTGTTTTCAGACACAAAGGCAGAAGCAGATTAAGAACTTAGATGCATCAGGCACAGAGAGTAAGTTTCAGACGGCTGAGCAAGAGACTGTTCCTTGAAGGTAGAATGCACCTCGGGGACAGACATTCAGATTCTCAAATTATTTCAATATTTTTTTGGTCTACCACTTGTAGGGACTCATTTTAAATGAATGCAGTAAGAAAAATTTTTTATAGTCTTGGTTTTTTGAAAATCAAAAAATTTTATTTTTTCCCCTTGGAGTTACCCAAGGGATGGTAGCCATTTTGAATTTCAAATATTTGTAAATTTATGTTAGGTAATTTGTTACTCTAGTGCCAAACTTTGCACTGTGACCCTTCTATTTTATTCTTGATTAGATGGGAGAATGGTTGACAGTTTGAGAAAAAGTTTCAGTCTTTCAATTTCGAGGCGCATACTACCTTAGTTAATGTACCGGTACATTTCAATGTGCATTAACCTTACCTCAACCCCCAATATCACCCTCATAAACAAACACAAAATATCCCACTGAATAATAGTTACCGGTAATGCTAGGTCATACCCCTGGTCAGCTGGCCATGGGATTTTTTTAAAACCAATTATAGTTAATGTTTTTAAAGTGAATGTGTGAATGTGAGACTGTGAGATGTGATACGAGATACGAGAGGCTGCCGTCACCAACCATCACCAGAAACAAGACAATGACTGCGTTTGCTGGTTCTTTAAAAATAAAAGTGAAATCTCTCTTTAGAGTAATGAGCTGATGTACTACACACAAAACCCTTTTTCTAAAGATGGCAGCTTTGTCTATGTGGCATGACAAACATTATGCATATTGAAATCAGGGACTTCATTTTTAGCCTGACAATGGTAAATTGTTCAGCTATTTCCAGGTATATTGTTTTCATCTGCAAATTCCTCCCCTACCAATCTATTCCCCATTCTAAGTTAACTGATATTAAAGCTTATATATGCACATGGGGGTAATATATGGCTTTATGTTTTTTTTAGTCATAGGTTATGAACAAATAGATAGAGTACATTGTAACAGATACAAATCATGGTGAAATAGCTACCGGCTGTGACAAAGGGTCAAACATTTACTAAACTAATGTTTCCAAAAATGATTTTTTTTTAAAGATCAAAGGTCATGGAAAAAATGCAAGAGAGATTTCACCGAGTGTTAGCAAAAGAGGCAGAGCAGCAGAGTGTGATAGCCATCATCCTAGATGAAATGTGGAAGCAAAGTACAAGAGAAAAATTTGAGTTCAGTACACAAATTGCAGCACCCATAGATAGCTTGATTCAATGATAGCACAAAAGAAAGTGGAATCGTTAATTGTGTATGTTAGAATGTGTTAGACACCGCATCCAATCGTGCAGAAACGAGTACCGGCTACGTTTTTTATGCAAACAGCAGCACAACATAGAAATGGTATCAGAATGAGAAAGTTGGTGTGTGAGTGGAATAGAAGAAGTAAAGGGTAGGACACCTGTAACCAGTCCAGATCCTTCCAAATATAGGCATGAAAATGAAAGAGTTGACATGGTAAACATTCCCATAAACACCATGATAAATTGTAAATAAAACAGAAAATGTAATATCATCCAAGTCAGGGAAGAAATGTAATGTCTCAAATATCAGCTCTTAACAAATTGTGTGTCACTCTACTCACATATGAACGATGAAATCTCCCACATGAATGCTACTGACACGGATTTTGGCACACCTTTGTTTATACTCTAATATGCACTAATATTAGGATATGACTCGCTCTTTGTAAAGCATGCAAGTACATTACAGCTCATGTTTTGAATTTACCACTTTAAAATTTGTGATTGATCCGATAACATATATAAATATCTACCATCAACTTTGCAGTTTTGTCTTGTGTACATGTACTATTAATGGACAAAGAATGGGAAAGTAAACATGGAGTTTTAAGCTAGTTGATTAGTGGGTAAGCTTATTTGAAAATGGGTAATTTTTTCCAGTAATGTACTTCCACATAAAGTCACTCTAAGGCTGACAGTTTACAATAGCAGGAAAGGTGCATTTTCACACAAGAGTGTTAGGAAACACCATCACTATTATTGGGAACAAATATTGCCCTGTGTAAATATTTGGGTGTACTATTTGTTATATTTATAATAAAAAACTGAATACTGGGTAACACTGAGGGCAAATTTCAAATCATCAAACTTGACTCCATAACTCACTGTCACATAATAAATTCATCTGTAGTTATGAAGAGATAATGATGGAACTCCAGAGATACCTTTATTAATTACAAATCAATAAATTCAAACGACTGTTTTACTGGAAATTTCAAATAATGACCTGAGGTTGTTTTAAATAGAAAATGTATTGGCTTGCATTATTTGAGTGACAACTATTGAGAGAAAACTGTAAACAAGACTTGTTCATTCCCTGACTTGGACCCAAAACCAGGAATAAAACAGGTAACATATGTGTGCAATTCTGAAAGACAAATTATCATTATCATTAGAATAAAGATAAGGCACCAGTTAAAACCTACTACACTGTACCAAGTAAAAGACATGGCAAAACACCTATCAGTGTAAATCACCCTCATCATATAACCATTCCTTCAAGCAGTAAGAAAAAACACCCAGAAAATACAACCAAACATGCAAATAGATGCACCACCAAGTTCGTTTACTTTCTAATTTTAGCTCCTTTCAACTGTTAATTTACTGAAAGAACAACTGTTTGATGGTGCAGATTGAGAGAAATTAAACGGGGACTTTTTTAGAACATTTCAACTCATACATAATGTATGTCTCTTTAACTGCCAGGTTGGTAAAAGCTCATTGAATTTTTTCTGGCACACACAAATTTATTGATGTAAAATTAAAGTCAGTATTCAAACCTTGCTTGCAAAAAATGTGATTTCTTTTGTCTATTGTTTTTGTGACGAGGAAGACTGACATCTTTCACATGACCAATATTAGTAATTTCAGTAAGGATATCAGGTTTCAATAAGAAAATACCTCACACAAATTAAAGAGCCAAAATGCACTTTAATATTAAACGGTATTCACTGGCTCTAAAAGGTTGACTTTAATCAAAGATATATGTATCGCCTATTTTCAAATGATTTATTTTGTCTCAGAATGATTTTATAAAAATGTTGTACACTCACAACACAATCATTCTGTAAATGACTGTTTTTAGAATTGTGTACGTTTGAATGTCTTGAATATAATGAGTTGGATATCAGTAACTCGTGAAGGAAGGAGTATATATTCTATTCGTTGATGTGAAATTTTTTATTTCACTCCACACATATACGGATGGTACTATACGGTACTTTCGGTGAGAGCTTAGAATTCATAGGAAACAACTCTTCACCACAGCTTCACACATTTATACCCATGTGGGGGCTGTGCATGACGTCATGACTAGAACTGACGTTTTCTTGTGACACATCCTGCAACCCATCATCAAGGCCATCCAGTAAGGGGTTGGCACATGAATGGCATGGGAAATGGCTAAGGCGTGGTTTACCCACAACCGCATCAATATGGCAAACCGTACTCACCAGATCAGTGGCACCTTCTGCATCCGACTGTCCAAAAAAAGAGAACCAGGAGAAAAAATATCAAGGGGCATTGGTTAGTACATTCTTAGACATGCATATGTCTATCACATATCAATTAAGGTTCAACTAGAAACATTAGTGCGAACGATATCATCATCTTATGTTATAAAATTATAGTGTTAATGATAACTTTAGCATCACTTCATTTTTTTATTCATTCACTTTCTCATTCATTCAATTTTTATGTAAAAATTCATGAAACAAAAATAAAAAAAGATACAGAACACATCTTGCCAAACTATAAATATTACGCAGAAAATCAATCATTAGTAAAGCCAAATTATAATTATTTAACCTTCCTCATATGCTGAAATTTGTCCAAAATGAATGTTTGATATATAAACTTATGAAACACACTTTTGATTCATTATGTCAACATGATGCATCATATTGTGTTTCACAAAAAAACAATGTATCGTGTATAAAAAATACTTGTATTTTACATATAGCAGTATATTGAATACAAGTATTTTTTATACCCTTACTGAAAAATGCTGCCAGAATTTATGGTATATGAGGAGATATTTTTGATAATAAAGCTGAGTTAGATCATATGCTTACTGTTTGCTATATTAATTTTATTTGGGTGCAGGTCAGAGTTCAAGAAATGTGTGCGTGATGAGTGCAGAGTTAGACAGGTGTTACAGTTACATGTAGGACCTGGTACCTATTTGGATTTATGGAACAGTGGATCAAACAGAAACTGTCCGTCACAAAGTGATGAGCACACCCATTCAGACCTTGGTTTTTCAACCTATCACGGCTATGCTCCATCATTTACTGACGATCTGTTCATTGGGCAATTTGGGGTACGAAAGGACTTAAACTACATTACATGATCAAACTGTGAAACTATATATTACTATCCAGTTTCAAACTTGCAACCTGAAAAATGTGAGCTGAAAAATGGAGCATACACAAGTTGCAAATTTGAATAACAATTTGGCCCTTAGTCATAATTCAATAATTACCCAGGAGAAAATATTGAGAAATGAAGGAATAATATTAATAACTGGTTTCATTGGTTTAATAGAGTGCCATAACCTCTCATAGTTTTCACATTCTGCCAAGCTTTCATGTAGGGAAAACTTTCATAATGTAACACAAAAACTTTTAACAGAATAAACTTCCTTGTAATGCATTATATTTGAACCCTCGGTGCCACAACATTCACGAACATGACAAGTAGATTTATTTCTGTCGCCAGAATTTACAACACCCAGCTTGCTCTGCAATGGCCTCATCAGGGGGTAATATTTCCCACAGTCACTATGATTTCACACCTTTTGTTATAACATGGGCTGTTTATTATTTGTAGGCAGTCTCTATGGTAACTGTGATGAAATTGGCATGATTCCGGAAATACATTCTAGTATCTAGAAGTGAATAAACTTGTATGTGAGTTTCGATAGGCCTCATTGAACACAAACATTCTGCAATGTAACAGAAATTGTAACAGCAATACAGGAGTTTCCAGCACATTGGAACATGCCACCAAAATTCTAACTATGTACAAACATGTCGATAATTCAGAAATTTAGGCCAATGAATATTCTTTGTTGAATGATTGATGACTCAATTATAAGTTAATTTGCATAATCAAACCATTCTTATTAATACACTCTGCATAAATGAATAAATCTATTTAGGGAATGAAGTGTGAGATCTATGCAAACAAGAAAGTCAAATTTTGAAAGCATCTTCAATATTAAATCAGGAATTTTCTCCTGTGAAATGAAAGTGTAACAGTTAGCAGTGACGGAAACACGCTATGTTAGAATGGAATGCATGGAAAATTAAAATACACACAGTGCAGCAACATGAAAATAGCATTAGGAAAAAGATGACAGCTGAAAAATTAAAATAAACAAACGAAAAATAAAAGCCAAACACCTTGGAGTCCTCATTGTCACTATTTAAAAACTAAAAAAACAGAAAAGTAAACAATATAAGTATTAGAGTTGTAAAATGCAATTGCAACTAAATGTGCAAGTAATGATTTATGAAGCTGGGAAACAAAAATGCAAAATATTTGTTAAAATCAATTAAATATTGAGCTAATGATGCATTTATGATACGGTTTGCTGAAAACATTCAGGGCAGTATGACAGCAATCACACTAAAGCCCCATAATAGCTACAACTTCTGATGTGTTTTCCATCATTCTTGATCTGCTGTTGCAATAGTTTCTTGTTTTTACTCCCAAAAGTCATGTGGATACTTGTCAACAACTTGTAAACACAGCCTGTAATGTATGTCCAATGGAATCTGAGTCAGTGGCTGAATTTTAGTCCGAACTTAGAACTCTGATATTCATTCACCAATATGATACAATTCCATATTATATTACCAT
The DNA here is from genome assembly GCF_041260155.1 of Ptychodera flava. Taxonomy (NCBI): domain Eukaryota; kingdom Metazoa; phylum Hemichordata; class Enteropneusta; family Ptychoderidae; genus Ptychodera; species Ptychodera flava. The sequence continues at coordinate 18,718,843 of NC_091942.1, read as the reverse complement.
GTCCATCGCATTTTACAAGTAATTGGTCGAGCTGAACCATGTGACTGACCACAAATACACAGTAGTATGGTTTGTTTGCAAGCCCATGAATATAAATAATATGGTAAACATCGTAACTTTACAGCTAAAACGTAAATTGTGATTTGTAAAAAGATCATAATCATTTACAAAATAAAATGGAGCACTTGTGGGCCAAGTTTAGACACTTTTCCAAAAATCTCCGGATTTGTAATATTTTTACAGCATGCTTGACAAGTTGCATTGCCCTCACTGATAAGTTTCTTGAACCCTGGTGTCTTTCGTCGACGTGGGGGAAATTTTCGTAAATTTTGAAGATTTTCTTGGGTTCATTGATAATATAATGGAAATTACAGACTCCGCCCTGACCATTAACGTTTGTTTATGGGCAAGGGGCGAGAGGAAAGCCAAAATTAATAGGCACGGCAAGCCTTGCTTGTTAATTTTTGGCTTTCCTCTTGCCCGCGCCTATAGATTAGCATTAATAGTCAGGGCGTCGCCCTTTGTTTCTATATTGCACACCATGCACTGTGTTGACAAGACTTCATATTCTGTATTTTAACACACTCTTATATTAAAGAAGAAACAGACCATGTACATTGCTACTTGAACACAAATTATAAAAACATAATCAAAATTTACAGCTTTTTTCCCCATTGAAGCTCGAGGTAACAAAAAAATATAATGAGTTGGATGTGTAAAGAAGAAATTCTCCCTAAAATGTATGAAGAAATAATCCCAAGCTGTCAGTGACAAAAAATTATATTTGTACATGTAGCTGCAGTGTGTGTATAGTATGTCGTGAAAACATCATTCCTCAGTATTTCGGAAAAGTAGATCTATCTCAGCATAAACAATGTATTTATGATGTTATACAAATTCATTTTTCAAAATGTTGTCTCCCGGATTCTTTCTAATCAGGAGGTCCACTTAATTTGCAACCTATGACATTTCATCTTGATAGATTTTTAGCCAAAGGTGAAATTCTCCTAATTGACTGAAAAGAATATGCAATCATCAGAAAAACGTGGCAGAATCTTGTAAATATTGTTTCACTGACACCGTCTTGATTTCATTAAAATCTAGTATATGTAACACACAGAATGTGGCCAAAGCAATGTTCTTGCAAAAAATTTTATTTCAAATACACAAAAGACATTTTTTTCAGAAATGCCACATTAACAAAAGAGCAGACTGAAGACTTGACCACAGTTTTATTCCTGTATTTCTAGAATTTAAAAAAAAATTAACAAACAAGAGAGTGCAAGAAATGATAGACTACACAAGTTTTCCTCTCACAAAAACCTTGTTTGGTTTGCCAACTATGCTATATTGATATGCTTCAAATGGGAGGTGGTTCTCTTCGATGCCAGAAAATTTAATTTATTACACCTACTGACATCAAGCTGATGAAAAAAATTCCTTAAAATTCCAATATCGACTGAAAGACTTTGTGAGTTGGAGAGTACGGTGTCCTCATAAATGACTTTTTCACGGTAAAAGATATCAGACCATCTACATTTGCATCAATAATCTTTTTTGAAACCTGCCTAAAACAGCTGTCTTTGTGAAGACAAGCGGAAACCTTGTGAATGAAAGCTGTCCACTGTCGTTTTTCAATTCTCCAGCTCTTTGGCGATTTTCTCCTTATTAACCTAGAAAGCAGCTGTAGAGAATAAGCTATATTCATTTCCTCAGCCGATATTTCACTCAGTCACGACATCAATAAAGATCTGTTTAGAATGGTTTTCAATTCAATAATTGCTGAATTCAATGCCTGTCTAGCTGTAATTTTCACATCATTGTGCATACTGTGCCACTGCACAAAAAAAATTCACAGTTTTTTCAATTTTAAAATCATCCACTGCTTCATGTTAGCCTTCTAACCTTGCAGCAAAAACAGCATTATGCAGTAACACTACCTCAATCCAACTGAACCAAAATATCAATGATTCCCATAAATTCTCCATCGTGAACTTATGCCTTTCAGGGAAAGGTGTGATGTTAGTTGTCAGCCCATAAAACTTTGCCTTTTTTTCTCAGAAGAAACTGAAAATGCCAGTAATTTATGCTTAGTACAACTGAGCTGTGTATATAACATATCATATATATTATACATACATATATATACATACATAATACATACATACATACATACATACATACATACATACATACATATATATATATATATATATATATATATATATATATATATATATATATATATATATATATATATATATATATATATATATATATATATATATATATATATATATATATATATATATATATATATATATATATATATAACTTTCTCTCTCAAGGCTGGCTTCTACAATGATATAGGAGACCCAGTAACTTCAAATATCAGTTCTGCAGACACACTACAAACATATGGTCATGTTGAAACACATTCTATTCATGTTCATGATTTATATTTACAGCTATTAAAACCGTTGTATAACCTGCCAATGAAACCATCTGGAAGTATGTGTAAATGTTGTACATGCATTTATTTTCTCTTTTTATGGATTGCAAGTTTTGCCGTTGTCCACGGTCTTCATGGAATGCTGATTATAAATGCAAACCTGTAATGCAATGTTGATGATGAGCTAAACTGATCATACAAGATAACACGCTGTGATACCTATTCAACACAGTGAAAAAGGAATTACCATGTTGTGATACAACACACAGTATCCAGCATGGATAGAATAAATTAAACCGACCATTAATTAACACCATTTGCTCTGTGAACACTGAAGTATTCAGACCTGGCAGTATCAAACACATCCAAATCTAAAACAATAAAAACATCGCAAGGGAACACAGCTGCTACAGACCAAACCAAAGTAATTGAGTTCTTCCTTATTCTGTATTGTTCAAGCTTTGACTGCCACTCAATAGCCATGTTTCCTCAACAGAATGTGAAAAAAGTCATTTAAGGGAACAATATTCACTATGAAGATGTTTAATTACTTCCACAACTGATAAAACATTGAGGACAATGGCTGACATTTATTCATTATACACATATAGAGAAAACATACAAAATGCACAATTCATAATTAATGGAGAGATATTTTCAGATAATCATATGGCTGTCTATGGACCCAAGGGATGCCTACAGAAAGCACGATTTTCGGTCAGTGAGTACTCTCAACTAATAATGACCAATACTGCAACAGTCAGTTGATTTGCATACTCAAATGCTGTTCATTAATTCACTTTGCATAAACGAATACATTTATTTGGAAAATTGAGATAACAGCTACAATACATCTTACCCATTCATCTCTAAGATTTGGTACAACCCTAAAGCTTTCTATGGAAAAAATAGACCTCTGTAAAGGGAAATGGGGAGGGGGAGGAGGAAGAGGAGGGGTGAAAGGGTGAACCACTCACCGACTGTCCTGGCAGGCTGGTCCAGAAAAACCCTCTCCAGTCTGGATCTTCAAAGATATACGGCAGTATCCTGGTCAGTAGTCTGACACAGTTCAGCACAACCTGTTGGTCCTTAGTGTTGGCACACCCAGTCTCTGATGCTGTCACTAACTTTTCAACAGCCTGGTGGGGAAGCAAAAAATGAGAAACATTTTCAAATAAACTGGAATATGCATTTCACTGACTTTATTGAGAGATCCATGCTTTCAATGGCATAGAAGATAACAGAACACTTGATAATACTCACGCTCTCAAGGGGGATGATGATTCATAATAGGCAGAATTTCTAAGTGTTCGAACAATTTTTCAAAGGAGCAGGTTTTTTATCAGCTTTACCGGGTATTTCTTAGCAAATTGTATGTGTACAGCTTTCAAAGGAGAACAAAGTACTAAAATCATAAACAGTCAATGTCAACAATCACAATAGGAGAACTAGAGATTGAGGATTGCCGCTTTTTAAGTAAGTTGTACATTGTCATTAATACAAGCAAGTAGGGAAGTCAACATGTTGACAGTAAAAATTGGGGGGGGGGGAGACATAGCTAGCCAGACTAGACTTTAAACATGTCTGATGGCAGGCTAAAGATGAGCACAGTTGAATCCAGCAACACTACTCCATATGGTACAGCTGCAGTAAAAACTTTTAAAACAAGCAATGCTGAATTGTTTAATACATCAACTATCAACATTTATGCTATAGGTATTTCAACAATTTCCATGTACAGATTTTAAATAGTGCCATTAAAATACAAATGACTCGAAATGTTCTCGAAAATGGTCTATTTTCAAAAAGTCTATTTTCAAAGATAAATATATTTGCACATTAGTACAGGGTAACAATTTAAATCAAAGATGTACTTCTATTTAAATGTTTTATTATTATTATTTAAATGTAGAGACACGTAAGCATGTAGATCATGGTATCAAACTGTATGTAGTTATTGTTCCTCATAGATAAATACCATGTTTGATAAAAGTGTAAATATTTGATCATGCAATGTAAAAAAGCGGAACATTAACGGTGAAGAGCTGCTCAGGTACATGTTTCTGTAGATGCAAAATCTAGACTGGATTAATAGCAAAACATACTTCACTTATGAATTCAATGATTTTAAATAAAATTTTGATTGTATGACCATGATAGATTGCCACTGACAGACATGATTGTTCTGATTATATCGAAAAGTCATATTCACAAAAAATCATGGCACAATCTTTAATCACAATACACAGATGCTGAATTGCTTTTGCAGACATCCTTTTCCTAAAATATTAAAAAAAATCCCCTTGAGAGTATTGCAGTTACTGGAGTCTCTGCAGCTTTGCTGCAAGCCACAGAATTTGCATAAATTTGCATATAAGAATTTTGTACACCATGACATCACAGGTCAGGGTTATACTCTGTATAGTATGGAAAATTATGGTCTCCAAACATCAAACAGGCAGACTACCTGTATATACATAGAGAATAATTCAGGAAAGTTTATACCAGTAAACATTTAGATAAAAAGTGTCTTTCATACAGATAACATTTCAGCAGATGGGAAAGGTAAAAAAAGGCTGCTTGAGATATTTTTGGGACAGACCCAATGCTCAGTCTTGGTGATAATTCATAGTTAGTGTGGAAATGAAAGTGTCTAGTCACTGGGCCACGAAGGGCAATTTTAATAGGAGCATAAACATTTCCATTTAGCCATAATAAAATCAGTCCCGACCACACTACACAGATGATCCCTTGTAGCATGTGTAGCCATCCCTGGGCATTATCTCCATGGTTACAGGTTTCAGATGTCCAACAGATTGCAAACAGATGGCTGCTGGACTGTAAAAGGTCTGACACATGGGGGAAATATATCATCCTATTTCTACTGGGCTACAGTCTGGCTGGAATTACAAGGCAGGATTCACACACACAATTTTTAACATAAATGTTCCTTGACATTTACTATCAACACTTCGTTTCATTGGAAAATCATCCTTAACACAGAAATGCATTCTGCTCAAAAATAAATTAGCTTTAAATTGAGCACAATATGCTATGTTTCATGTTATTGTCGATGAAGGAACTCTACTTCAGACTAACATTTAGGTGTGAACAATTGAATTGGACACTACCCTCTACCCAAGTACATAAAGACTATGTTGACAAGCTAAATACTAGGAATTTAACCCTTTGAGCGCCAAAGTCAATATTTATCTCCTTTATAAAATATAACCCACGCAAATTTTATGTAATTTTTGCTAGAAATTTGGTAAAAATCTGTAGAAAATGAATTGTGATGTCCATTTGGTCCAAAATCATGAAAAACAATTGCAGAAAAATTTATAAAATTGGTAAAATGTTGCACTGAAATTTTGGCAGGAAAAATAACAGCGCTCACAGGGTTAATGCTTGATTTGGAAAGAGGACAACAGATTCGGTTTCAAACAAACCAATATATAAAAAATAGCGCCAATGGCACTTGATCACAACTGGCACATTGTGAAACTACTCTATCTCTGGGAACACCTGTACATGAAATACTGAATGGGTAGGTGCTGCGGGTTTGGAGTTTGTCAGTAAATGCACACAGAAAACAAAGTCCCGAAGTAGCGAATTCCAGCCATTTTCAAACCACACTGTTTGTCAGTGGGGTAAGCAATATTCGCAAAAATCACATTTCCAGGCTAATAGACTATGTTTTACGAAATCACACGTCCTTATTACAAAATAAAAAGATCTTTGTCTTTAAATCAATGCGCCAGTAAACAGGTCCAGCAGCTAGTTATGTCATCAGGTCTGTAATGTTAAGGGTCATAACAAATGTGAGAAATCTAAAACATTAAATATGTTGTTTTTATCAATTTTATTACCAAAAGCGCATGAAAATCTCTGATACTTTGAATCAGCCATCCTGCATATTTGTAACATTCATCAAAACCTCATTTCTGTTCCACAACTCATTAAATAGTCCACAATGCAGGATTGGTGTACATTCCAAAACTAATATATGAAAGACCCCTAAAATCAATTAGTTAAAGGGGGTTAGAAATTTCCCAAAACTATCTACCGCTGCTCTGTTTGGCTCCATTTTTCGGAATCGGAACCTTGGATTAGTCTGAATACCTCTACCAAATATCAATGCAGTCTGTTCAGCAGTAATGACCTATGGTCATTATGTTAAAAAATACCGCCAATGGCGCTTGGACATAATGACCGCCTAGTATATTATCGGCATTTATCAACAACCACACTCACTGTGAATTAGACAGACCACAAAGTCAATGAGCAACATATAGCTGACAGACTATTTTTCACATTGCGATTTTAAGCTCATTTCATGAGAAAAGAGACATGTATATGTATATGGAGAAAAAGCAGAAGACATATTTGTAAATTGTTTGTTAAGTGACAATCATATATGCATCTCTTGAAATTTTGTGGTTATAAGGTATAACAGTAGTGTAAGAATAATGAGGTATGAATAAGTTAGTAAAGCTAAGTTGACAGTAATTAAGATTACAAAATTATACACTAAGCTGGGGAATCTGATTGAAATAAATGTTGAAAAGTAGCAAAGTCATGGTCATCTTTTGTCTAATACCTTGTGTAAGTTCATGAACTTTACATAAATCTTGCTATAGATTGTTGCTAATGGGCAATAACTGTGTTTCAGATCATTTGAGAGCAATCTATCCATGACAAGTTTAAATTGTAATATACTTCTATTTAAAGGAGAGAAACTTCTCAAATAATTTTTTCCCTGTAATTTGCTGTGAGAACACATGGACAGATACTCAGGACTCTATGCTGGTGCTACCTTGATAACTAACCTACAACTTGTAACGTCATTGTCTAACCTGTTCACCCCAATTTCCTGTAGACAGGTCCACACTCTCCATTGATAACAATGGGTTTGGGCCATACCATTGTAGTGAAAGACTGTAACATGTGAGGTTGTGGATACTTAATCTCTGGAATGTCAAAGTCTGCATATTGACTCAAGGATGTTTACTTAACAAATGCCTAGGGTCATCTCAAAAGTGAGAATCTAAACAATGAAATATGTTTTTTTTAATGCTTTTGATGCCCAAAAGACCATAGAAATCTCTTATACTTCGAATCAGCCATCCTGCATATTTCTAACATTCATCAAAACCTCATTTCTGTTCAACAACTCATAAAACAGTCCACAATGCAGGATTGGTGTACATTCCAAAACTACATATATGAAAGACCCCTAAAATCAATTAGATAAAAAGGGGGGTTAGAAATTTCCCAAAACTATCTAACCGGCGCTCCGTTTGGCTCCATTTTTCCGAATTGGAACCTTGGAACCAGTCTATGTATCGGTATCAAATATCAACGCAGTCCGTTCAGCAGTTTTTGACTTTTTGTCGTTTACGGAAATGGACGACATCAAACACCGGTTGAAACCACCTCTATATCACAACTTCCAGTTGTGATAAAAAGTAACAGGGAATACATATGAATTTACAGCTAGTGGACATTTAACTTTCACATTTTTTGAATCTCACCTCTGCAATTTTGAAATATGATATATGTATGTAGTTTGCCATTACAACAAAGAAGTATTGGCATTCAAAGTTAAAACTGGCTAAGAGAATACTCAGTGCATCACTTACAGCACAGCACCTGTTATTTACATCTACTGATAGAGGTAAAAAGAGAGCTTTATACATCCATGATCTACTCCAGTAGCATTGTTCCTTAGATGCATGGGTAGTTCAACAAAGCCTATCAGTACTGGAGTATTACATGTATGCAAATCAATGCAAGCCTTCAATATTTTATGTACATAGCTTTTAATCTCTGAAAGTACAGAAGTATATCAACTCAGATAAAAACCATGCTTGAGGCTATCTAGTCCAAAATCCATACTTGTAATTGATAAAATAGTATGTACTTAGAGAGAACTTTTCATACACCGCTGCCCCTTTTCCCTGCTCTGTGTTTCCGAGTATACAAGTAGCTATCAAACAACTACAGTGTCAGCGATAAAATGTTGGGGTTAAACCACACTTACTGCTTGGTTGGGCACAGCATGAAATTCTAAATATTTGAACATTTTGAAACTCTTAACATAATGACGAAATCACGTCAACACATAACGGTGGAAGATGTGATTCAGTAGCGAAGTCATATGTCGTTGTGCCATTATGGAAAGAAATAGCTCACACTAGGTTTTATACTTACAGAGAAAGGTGTAAAGTGTTTCAAGGTCAAGCACATTTGAATCTTGTCACAGAGGTATTGGAGTGAAAGCCAGTGACAAGTAAATAAACAGCTATTGCTAAAATTTCTTATTGTGTGTCCTGTGAATAAGGCCCTGACATTCAGAAAGTTACACTAAAAAATATGTGAACCTCCTTGACTCTGATATTATCAATGATGGAAAAATTTCTGCATTGAAAACATCATTGATAAATATGAGAATACCTACACATAAAACCATCCTCACTAAATTGTTCCTACCAGCCTTGTTTTTAGAAAAGAAATCCACTGACCTTGTAGCACAATGTTGCTAGATTTGCTGGTGACTCTTCTCTGAGTGCTCGTATCTCTGCCGCTGGTATCAATGCAAAGACATCTTGTACACTGGTCACGGTCTCGGCCCAGAACTGATCCCAGAATGCATCATCTCCAGCTTCTACTGGCTGTTATGAGAATGTTTCGGGGTGAGAAAAAAGAAAAACAGTTGTATTACAAGGGTCTTTCCCTCTCATGCATTGTGGGTGCGATTACGATATGCACCATGTATATGAAAGTTAGCAATAGCATTTCTGCTACAGTAACACATCCTTTAATAGCACTCATCACAATTGTAAGCAAACTGTGACATTAATCACTGCAAACGGAAATTGGGATAAACTTTGTCTCATTGCACTGGTTGGTCCCTATAACTCTTACTGCAGCTTGTGACGGGATCTGTTGACATTTGTACATTTTACACAGGTAGTTTCTTTCACAACATCAGTGGCAACAAAGTACCAACTTCCCCATTCCTGCAAGGATTATTTCCAAAAGTCTTGTCAAAATGTTGGAAAAATACTTATTTTTGCCTATCAATGACTGAACTCAAGCTGCAGGGGGATGAGCTCCGTTATGATGTAGTGTCATCTTTACTGATGTTGAAAAGAAACAAAATTTCTCAGAAACACTTTTAAGCGGCATAGTGTACTATTACAGGGCAATACAGGAAGTGTACAGAGTAACATAGACATCGTTGCCTGCAGAATCACACTGAACTAAATGTATATGATATGCCATTGATTACAAAAGACCAACTCCTCTTGCACTTGTGATGAACATGAAAGGAAAAGCCCAGCAATGTGCATCAGTTTACCAAGAAGCTCTCTGCTGGTTTGGTGAAAGGCCACAACACTGCGTCCTGTGTTGTACATCACTCATAAAATAAATATCAGTCATCTGTGATATTACAATATCATGTTTCCTTCATTGTGTACATACATAAGGATGTCTGCTCTGGCAAATGGCAGATAGCAATATGCTTCTCTTAATCTACATTGAAAATCAATTATTTGAAACTAAATCCTATCAATCTACCGGTATGTACATTTACCTGGCCACTAGTGTCACAAGAGATTTTCACGCACCAATGAGAAGTCACGGAAAGGGTTTGAGGTCCTGTCGCCAATAGCCACATTTCAGGAGTGACATATTTGCATAATTTTTTGCAATCATATTTATCTCACAGAATCAAAGTGCTGGCAAATCAATATCTATGACTACTTTTAGTTTTAATTTTAATTTTTTCCCCCTTTTGTGAATTAAAATTAGGGCTCAAGCATTTGTTCTTCTCTGTGTTACATCTGCAGTTCCTCACAAGATTCAGACAATATTTGTTTAGATTAATGATATTATTTATCAATTTTCATATTAGAAGATTGATAATCTTCCAACGTCTTAGTTTTGAGGTCGCCGAGGTGAAATTGCTCGGGTCAAACCAACACATTTGTTTTTCTCATTTATAAGTTCAGGCTTCTTCGGTTGATATTCATAAATTTTGTTTGTGACTACGCTACGTTGGCAAATTCCAGCTGATCCGTGTTGTTAAATGGGATGGTTCATATCCATCCCGCAGGGCCACAACTCTGCCACGGTTTGTCAGAAAATAAATTTGACGGATGGTATTGTCGGTAAAATTTATAATTAGGGTGCATCTGATAATTGGAGCTTAAAATTCGTTTTTTACCTCCGAAAATATTCAGAAATATACGCCGATTTTCCTCTCTGGCAGTGCGAGCATTCATTAATGAAATGGCAAGCCGTGACGTGGACAGGCTTTTGAGTCAACCATGCACACATGTACAGTATGCGATGTGTTGTGCCAGTACTACATCATCAAGTATAAATGGTGGCGAGTAAACATTGTAAGTCGTATGGTCGTGTAATGCCATCGCAAAATTCGCTCATTTCAATAGGCCATCTTTTTGCTGATGAAAGTCCTCCATTGGTCTGTCTTGCTGTTCAAATAAAACATATAATTCCACTGTCCAAGAAAAAAATAAACAGTGCGGCAACGGTACGTACGTCACAATCCCATTGATTTCGACGTAAACGACAACGGCCATATTTATTTTACCGATCACTATCTGTTCGCGAGCTTTGTCTACAGCCGTTTCTGTTGGTTGTTTGACCAGGCAACTCTCTAATTTTCGAGAGGAAATATCAAATAATCATAAATAAATACAAAATTACCTGTGTTTTCGTTGTCAGCTGAATTACAGCCTTGCGAAAATTGAGTTTGGAGTCCGTTCCTCCCATGTCTGTGCTGTTAATATGTTTGTGTGGCCGGTAATCGTTTACTCCAATGCGGGCGCCCTTTGACAAGAGGACAGCATGGATCTCGGGAGGGGACAGGTAGTTATGCGAGAACTATTTATAGAGCCGTCATTATTTACGGCCGGGGGTTGGGGTTGGGGGTCGGAGGAATTTCATCGGAAACGCAGAAATTTCGATTAACCCCCTGCTAGCCATGATAAATTTGAGTAACCCATTCTCTAACAGAAATTTTGACTACCCCCTCCCCCCACTTAGAAAAGATAAATAAGCTTATAAAAACATGTAGGCCTATATGTAAAATTTACAAAAATACAGTAATGGTAAGCTTAAAGACCTTTCAGATCATCCTGGTGTACCCTACTAGATTATCATCGGTTATCTCATGACAGTTGAAAAAGGTGAAACCAACAAAATGAAATTCAAAGTCGCGACAAAATGTAGATGTAAAAGCTCACTTTTGAAGGGTATCATGACAGGAGGAAGACATCTGACAGGGTAGAATTTGAAAGTACAGGGGAGGAAGAAAGGGGAGGTTCAGGGGGAAGTGTCAGATGGGTTGTCCCCTCCCTTGCGTGGAAAATTGATGTGTGCAATGGTGCAAAACTGTTAGAACACCCCAAGGGGGGCAGCATCGAAAATTTAAAGAAATTGATGTGTTAAATGGTGCAATCTGAGAGGTGTTTCAATTCATTTTCCATCAAAACTTGAGCAACGCCACTTTCTCTCCACATTTTGAGCAACCCCCCTTTTTTCAATTTTTTGATTGACCCCTCTCAAATTCCTCCGACCCACAGACCGTGAATAATGATGGCTCCCTTACACTTCACCATAAATAGACAGTAGAAGGGAAACTCTCTATAACTTGACAGGCTGTGCGAAGTCCCGTACCGCTGAAACTCGGGTGTTGTGACAAAATTAGTGTAAGGACAAAGGACAACAGAAAGCGACTAGACTACATCCCAATGTGCAACGTAAAACAAGGTGTAAACTTCTTTGTGTTAAAATGGTGCAGTAGGATGTGTCGATTTCGTATAAAGACTCCTTTCTCAGAATCGGAAACTCTTGCTCTCGACGCTAAATTTATATCACACATAGGAACTATAAACTTTGTACTACGTTTTTTTAAGGGACAGTAGTTGTTGCTTTTGGCTAGATATTTTAATCAGTCTTTTTAGTTATAGTGCACGAATCGGCTCAATCTTACCAATAAGAATTAAACGAAGTGTTCTGTTTTTTTCTAATCGAGTGTACGCCGAGCGTTGGGGAGATCTCGGGGGAGGAGGAAGGAAACGAGAGAGATTCTGCAGTTTGAAAAGGTCGTATTTTTCCCCATCTTCACTGTTAAATTATAAGTATATATTGGCCCTATGTCTTTTTTGCATTGTTAATCTTTGATATTAGATGAAAGGATCTTTAAAATATTTGGTCTTGGCGAATGAAGCAAAAACGCATCTCTGGAATGTTCGAGAACGAGTTGGGACTAATGTTAAACGCACCGGATGCGACCTTCATGAATCCGAACCGTGTTTCCTCCTTCTGTGTGGAGGGGCCGGGGACAGGCTCAGGTACGATCGTGGATCTCTAGAGTGCTAGAGTCCCCAAGGGCAAGGGTGTCATCTGCTGAAAACAGCGCAAAACCTTTCAGAATCGGCAAATGGTCCGTAACAGCCAATGTTTTGTTTTACGGGAATGGTCGTGGAATGGTCAGTTTCCACGACCTGGGGCTTTGACAGACAGCATCTTTTGTCATGATTTTTATTCTGTATATTAACAGTGTTTGAGAGGACCTTTTCTTTTATCCCTGACACCGTAAAAGTACAGCCAATAATGACAAAAAAGAGCTTATTTTCTACGCCTTTTATTTGGGAGCGGTGACAGGGAGAACAATAGTTGCATCGATAAAAATGAAAAATATCTTGTCAGCTTTCTCTTTCTAAACCATTACATTGTATCATTGGATTGCGAAATAGTACTGCACGTTGCTTTCTCTTGCTTCAACGTTACAGAGTTCTCATAGAGAAAACACAAAAGGATCAGTTTTTTGTTATGCTGTGTATATGGAATGCAAATTTCACATTGATTAGCCTAAGTATGTTTTGCAAAAGAAATATTCAATTTGCAAACATCCTGATATCGCAGATACATATATCTCGGATTTATTAGAGTTGTGCGCCTGAAATTCACTTCTAAAATTGTAACTGAATGATGAAATTTGTGACTGGTACGATGCTTTGCATAACTGACTTTCAATTTGCAAACATCCAGATATCTCTGATATGTGTCTCTGATATTATTAAAGATACACGCCGAAGGGGAGAGCCGAAAACTGAAACTGAATGATGCCATTCGTGCTTTGTACGATGCATTTTA